>NC_052360.1:62993911-62995291 GCF_009727055.1 Benincasa hispida | reverse complement strand
GTAGGTTGCACTAGCTCTCGAAGTTCCCAAAAATTCCATATCGCCTTCTTTGAGATGGATAGCTAATGGACCTTGTCCAACTGTGGCAAAATATTTTGGTTATGTGGTTAATGGTTACTACTATCACACAAAGAATCACGATGATGTTAGGAGGATTCAAAATAGTGGAGTTAGTATAACGGCTACCACAATGCAAGTCTCTAGTGGTAAGGATAAAAGGCCCGTCATGTCAGATATGACCTTTTATGGTGTAATTCAAGAAATATGGGAGCTTGACTATCATGGATTATCATTTATTTTATTCAAATGTAATTGGGTTGAGAATAGAACTGGAGTCAAAACATACAAGTTTCGGTTTACTATTGTAGACCTCAATTGTATTAGACATAAACCATACCCGTTTATTTTAGCATCTCAAGCAAAACAAGTGTTCTATGTAAAAGACCCCACAAATTTGGGTTGGTCAATTGTTTTAACATCTCCACAACAAACAATTAAGGATTATTTTTATGAAGATGAAATAGAAGATATGTTACAAGAGTGTGGTTATGAAGGTATGTAAGGAATGCCCGATGTTGATACATTTACTGAGATTGATGATACAACATCCACATACATTAGACATGATTGTGAGGGTCGATGGGTTGATAAATAATGTATTAAACATGGTATGTCATTTACTATGGTTATATGTATTTAAATATTAAGATTATATGTTTTTTGTGTGAGTAATGTTTTTTTTTTTTTTTTTTGCAGATTGACATGGAAACTTCAAGAAGTAGCAACGAGGATGATAGAAGTATGATCCCACAAAAATATAGTAGAATAAGTATATCACGTGGCCCAACTACAATGTCTGAGTTGGCACAAATAAAGACATTTGGGCAATGGTTGACCATCGATTATAATGAACATGGACAACCAGTTGGATCTGGAGCAAAGAAGATGCAAAGTTATATAGGAATTTGTGTTCGACAACAAATTCCTATAACGTATGATTCTTGGAAAAAAGTTCCAAACCATTTAAAAGACAAACTTTTTTATTGTGTAGCGGTATGTTTTCTAAACTTTTAATTCATGTGCATAGTAGTTTATTAGTTTATTGTTTAACTACTTTTTTCATTGTGCAGATGTCGTTCAATGTGGACTCTAAGTCCAAACATTGTATACTAGTATCTGCATCTAGGAAGTTTCAGACTTTCAAGACAATGTTGACTCAAAAGTTCATACTTCCATTTAAGGATGAACCCTCGGTCTTGCAATTTCCACCGCAACAATATTCTCATATAGAGCAAGATCATTGGACATCGTTCGTCAATGAATGATTGAGTGAAGAATGGGAGGTAAGTCATTCACAATAAATTACATGTCAACATTATC
>NC_052360.1:62803060-62993486 GCF_009727055.1 Benincasa hispida | reverse complement strand
ATATATAATATTAAGATGATATAGATATTGTGTGAAAATTGTAATATGTTTTATAGGATAAATTGGCTGAAGTTCATGAAGGTGAAGATGTTCTCATCGAAGCATTGGGTACGGAAGAATATTGGGATGTGTTAGAGGAATGGGTGATTTTTTTCCCATTCTCAATATTTCAAATTAGTAAAACCAAAGTCCTCTATGAGCCAAGAAATTCAAGGAGGCACTAGTCAAAAAAATGTTCGACATGGTAAAGTGTCAAGAGAAAGAACTCACCGCAGACAATCTCATCAGTCCAAATCATCTGTTGGAAATGTTGCACTAAGTACATCTGAAGAAGATACTGAGAAGATGTCTAAAGAAGAAGATACTGAGAAGATGTCTAAAGAAGATTTGGAGGTAATTTATTTATTGTGACTTTTAAATTTTAATCATATTTTACGTGCTTAAGCATGCATGACATAAGTTCTTTTAAATTTGTTAAGGGGACACCATGCCACTTGGCTATAGGAACTGTAGATAATATTGTTGCAGTAGCCACAACATTTGATGATGATGTGTCATGCTTAACTGTTAAAGTTCTGATTGACATTGTCATTGGACAAGATTTACCTATACCAATTCCTGTGAAGGGTAAAATAGAGTTCTTAAAGCAAGCAATGGGCAACTTCATAAAATGGCCTCATGAACTTGTAGTTATGGTTGATGAGAAAAAAATGTGTTTCCTTTTCAGTTTATGAGTTTGGTTATTTATTATTGTTTCTACTATGAATTTTTGTAACTTTGGTTATGGTAGGATCATTCACCAATTAAGAGCTTCAGCCAGTCCTCCAAATATACTAACGCTAATGGTACTATCAAATTATTGAACGGACATGCCATGCATAACATGAATGATGTAGACATGATCCGTATCTCTTTGGACGAGCATATATTTGGAAGAGACAAATTTATTTATTTAGGACGCGATGATCTGCTCCAATATTGCAATATGGTTGAAATAGGCTACATGTGTATTTTGACATACATTGCGCTAAGTATTACTCATCTAGATTCACTCATGTATATTTTGTTTCATGTTGATAAATAATAACTTTTACTTTGTTTAGGTATCTTTGGGATGAATGTGGTCGTGATATTACGAAGAAGTTTTTTTTTATAATTGATCAAGCAAGAATATCGCCACACGTGAAGTCTCAAGATATTCAATCCAGAAATTTAACCAATCAACTAGAATTGGCTAATTTAGACGCAATAGTCCTCATTCCATATAACAAGGGTAAGTAGACCAATTCTTAAGTTATTTTTATTTTCATTTATACACGACTAATATTTTAAATTGTTGTTTTTATATTTCATTGGATATTGATTGTAATCAATTACAAGAAAATTGTGTTTATGTTTTGGAATCTCTTCGAAGCAAGATTCAAGAGGATTTTTCATGGAGTTATAAATTATGTAAGTGTAGTTGAACTTTCTTAGCTCTTAATTGAAGTATTTATGTTTTACTAATGTTTTTAAACTATTTAGCGGATTGAAAACATGGCAAGCCAAGCACGATTTCCAACAGTATCGGTTCTTTCTAAAATGGAAACCTGTAAAGATAAATTTGTATTCATTTTTTAACAATTTATGTTCATTCGACTTCTTTATAACAATTTAACAATTGTTTTCAACTTCTTTATATGCAGTGCCCTCGTCAATTAGAATTCTGTAGGAATGCGGATACTATGTGCAAAAGTATATACACGAAATAGTGCATAATTCTACTACTCCCATTACTAGCCTCGTACGTAAATTATTTATTTTTTATATAGTGCTAGCTTTAATTAATAAATGGACGTAAACTTATGTTGAAACTTATCTTTTTTTTTTTTCCTTTTTGTAGTTCAATACAAGAGATGCATATACGTAAGGAGAGATCGATGTAATTCGGACCCAATGGGCAACTTTTGTTGGCGATTTGTGTAAGGACGTAATTTTTGTTTTTTGTCTCAATAGAATGTAAATGCTAGCTTAGAATGAATGTAAATTTATCTAACCATGATCTTTGTGAATGGAATTAGTACTAATATGATATTTGTGAATGAGAGAAATGATGGCTTTGGTGTAAGTATTCTACAAAAGTCTGGTTCTGGTATTGTGATTCTTGTTTGTGGATAAATTCATAGGTGGAAGACATGATCTGGTTATTATTGGAAGCGTTGATTTATTGGTATTGTGATTCTTTTTATTCATGTGAATTAGTACTAATTGATATTTGTGAATGAGAGAAATGATGGCTTTGGTTTAAGTATTCTATGAAAGTCTGGTTCTGGTATTGTGATTCTTGTTTGTTGGATAATTCATAGGTGAAAGACATGATCATGTTTATTTATTTGGAAGCTGTATTTATGTGTATTGTGATTCTTGTTTATTCATGGAATTAGTACTAATTGATATTTGTGAATGAGAGAAATGATGGCTTTTGTGTAAGTATTCTATGAAAGCCTGGTTCTGGTATTGTGATCTTGTTTGTTGATAAATTCATAGGTGGAAGACATGATCTGTTTATTATTGGAAGCTGTATTCATGGTATTGTGATTCTTGTTTATTCATGGAATTAGTACTAATTGATATTTGTGAATGAGAGAAATGATGGCTTTGGTGTAAGTATTTTATGAAAGTCTAGTTCTGGTATTGTGATTCTTGTTTATTCATGGAATTAGTACTAATTGATATTTGTGAATGAGAGAAATGATGGCTTTTGTGTAAGTATTCTATGAAAGCCTGGTTCTGGTATTGTGATTCTTGTTTGTGGATAAATTCATAGGTGGAAGACATGATCTGTTTATTATTGGAAGCTGTATTCATGGTATTGTGATTCTTGTTTATTCATGAAATTAGTACTAATTAATATTTGTGAATGAGAGAAATGATGGCTTTGGTGTAAGCTGTATTCTATGAAAGTCTGGTTCTGGTATTGTTTTACAAAATTTTGGTGGATAAATTTATAGGTGGAAGACAAATATTGATGAGTATATGTAATGGATTAGAAATATTGATTATTGTTTGTGGATAAATTCATAGGTGGAAGAAAAATATTGATGGGCTCGTCATGTAATTTTTTAATACTTTTTAATATAAAACAATGATGGACATTTCCTGACCC
The DNA here is from genome assembly GCF_009727055.1 of Benincasa hispida. NCBI lineage: Eukaryota > Viridiplantae > Streptophyta > Magnoliopsida > Cucurbitales > Cucurbitaceae > Benincasa > Benincasa hispida. The sequence goes on along the minus strand of NC_052360.1, from coordinate 62,990,341 downwards.
AACACAAGACATATAATGTCGTTTTTAACTTATTTGACTAAAAAAATGGATTTGGCGACGGAATTTAAAAAAAAAACGAATAGATTTGGGCTTCAATGTCGGTTAAGAATTAAAAAAAAAAAAGGATTTAATGTCAGTTGCAACCGACATTAAAGACCTTTAATCACTAAAGACCTTTAATGTCGGTTGCAAGACCTTCAATGTTGAGACTTTCAATGTCGGTAGTGAAGGTCTTTAATGTCGGTTGCAACCGACATTGAAGGCTGCAACATTGGTGTTAGTGAAGGCCTTTAATGTCGGTTTTAAACCGACATTAAAGGCCTTTAATAACACTATCTTTAATGTCGGCTTAAAACCGACATTAAAGCCCGAATTTCTTCTAGTGCTTTTTTTTTCCACTTTCCATGTGGAACATAATCTCTTTACTAAATTATATTTTACTTAACTCCTCCATAAATATTATCTCTCTCACTAAGAATTTCCATCTTGTAGAATTCCTCTTTGCCAATTTGCATACGTTTAAACTTCAAAAGACTTTTGTTTCTTCAAATCTGTCTAACTTGGATCTCCTTAACACAATAAGGCTTTGGGTTTAGTCTAAGCATACTAAAATAATCATTCAACCTAAACAAATAACACCTTGCTTGAGGTATATATTTGTTCGTTTCTAACATAATTTCTATGAGATTAACTAGTACCAAGTGACCTCATAATTTACTCTATTTTATTTTTCTCCTTTTGTAGTGTCGTACCTGATAATCCTCTTATAATAACTTCTAACGAGTCACAGATCTAGCATTAGAACATAACTGGTACATTTAAGCTAAACAAATATTTTAATGCACAACTATCATAAAACTTGTAATTGATAAGACGTACCTGGCGATGACGAGGACTCCGTTCATGGGCCACAGGGACAATCTAGACTTACATAGTAAGTCAGTCTACAGAACCTAAAACATGGGCTCTGATACCAACTGTAACGACCCGACCCTCTAGGACTTAAGTTAGGCCGTTACTAAAATACATGCATGCATGGAATTTAAAACGACACTCTTTTTTTATGAAATAAATGCTAAATAGATAAAGGGAGTTCAAAAGTCCTTTATTAAATGTAAATATTAAAAACAATAATAGGGTACCCATAAATCATAAAGGTTAATAAATAATTATGAAAAACAATTATTAATAATAAGTTTCAAACATCAAAACTGAAAATTTAGCAAAAACATGAAGGAAATCTAAGTCTTATGAGCGGAAGCATAAAAACTGGTCCCAGTGGCTCGATCACGGATTCCGCTTGTCATTCGCCGGCGCGTCTCTACTCTTATATGAAACAACAACATGAGAAATAATGAGTATAAAATACTCAGTAGGTAACCCACTACTGGGGTCAGGCTGGGCATCTATGTCCTCTAGATACCCATCTCTAGTGAAACATATAAACTGCTCTAGTTCTCATGGGACACATATGCACATGAAACAAAAAGGAGACTAAGTCCTATGCTACTGTAGTTAAGTATGCCCACTACCTCTGATGAATCCCGAAGGAGACACAAACTGGTGAATCCCGAAGGAGACACAAACTGGTGAATCCCAAAGGAAACACAAACTGGTGAATCCCGAAGGAAACACAAAATTTAATGGCATCTAACTAATCAGTAAGGACATTTTCATAGTCTCAACATCATAATCATCACTGTATGAATCTATGACATACATACAAACCTCAACATCATAGCTCTACAACATACACATATACCTCAACCTCATGGTTCTACAACATACATGTATACCTCAACATCATTAGATCAAATACAACCATATGAAAGCACATACCATCTCATACTAGCATTCAAGTGTCTATGTGCATAAATAAATAATTCAGATCTCGTATTAGAACATACTTTGATCATATTATACTATCAGTCTATCATGCTAATATTCTGCCATATCGTACATTTATCATGCTAGCATACATCTAATGCCTGGCCCGTGGGAGTTCCAGTAATAAGATTACTTACCTTAATATTAGATCGAACCAAAAAGCAATTGAATCTTTGTGAAATTCTTGAATCCTTAATCAAGTCTAAACATAAACCAAGCTTAAAAATTAATAGTTAAGGCCAAATTCCAAACACCCAAATATTACAAAATATTTCCAGATAACTTTACCTAAGGTGTGGTCCAATTCGAATTCACCTTCCAAACCTCCAATTTTAAGCCCAAATAATTAGCAAACCAAACTCTTCTTCATCTTGAATCAACTCCCTAATCATAATTTGAAATTAGGCTTACATGATTAAAGCTTGAATCAAATACATACTTCACTACCAATGTCTCAAATCAATTATCCATATGTAGTTTCGTCAAAAATATCACTTCCAAATGACTTTACCAAAATTTCTCAACAACTAAAATTAATCCACAAGAGGGTAATCAAAGCATAAAACTTACCAAAACTCGCTAAAACAAACTCCAACTTTACTGAACAACAACTCAATACCTTCACAAACTTGAATCTAAAGTTGAAACACAATGGGTATCAACCAATTGATGCCAAAAGTAAATGAGTATTCAAGAATCAACCGAAAACCAACCCAAACGGCAGAAATCTTACCCAAATTGATAGATCCAGTGACGGCAAAAGCAAACGATGCTTGAGCAGTGGTGGACGGAGGTCATAAAGAAGAAACTGACGCGGCGGCTTTGGGCGGCGTCGGATGGGCTCACGAACGTGAGGAAGAAAAGGGGGTGGGGTTTGACTTTTTATAAGAAACAACAACAACAACAATAATAATAAAACAAAAAAGGAAATAAATATAATTACATTTAATTCCTTTCCATTTTATATTATTAAATTCTTTTCCATTTCAAAAGAAAATTAATTCCGGCCATTAATTTCCAATTTGAATAATTTCACGCCAACAATTAAATTCCCACACTTACACTTGAGGCCCAAAATTCTAAAAATGCCCTCCAACTAATAACAATTACTGAAATTCCAAATAATAAAGTTACTGAAATTACATTATTACTAAAAAAAATGTGCGGGATGTTACACAGTAGGTGCATCAAACATATCAACCTTGGATAACCTTGGATGTTAGTTTATTGGTTTGTGGATTAACACTACTAAATATTGAATAAAAAATCTCATATTCTATTAAATAAATAAAATGTTTGTATATTACAATTACAAATTACAGAACCCACGAGATTTAGGACATCAACTCCAATAGATTGATTCAAGAAGCCCCCTTGCAAATACATAGCCTAGACTCTTTGCGCTATCCCAAATCCCAAATGGCACTATAAGGGATGCTTGGAACAGTGACCTCGTGGGCTGAGACACTCGACCTAGAAGACCCTTTAGAGAGATAGAGATCTTGAAAATAGAATAACATGAAGATGAATCTAAATGCTCCTCAAATTGATAGAGGTATTGAGTTTGGAAGCTATGCAGAAATGGAGATTTTAAAGTATCATCTATAAAAAAAAGTTCTTACACTCTCAAACTACCAATATAGCCACCCTTATAGGCAGTAGCACTTACAAGTTACTTTGGAAAACCAACATACCAAGATCAAATTCTTCATCTGGTCTCTATCACACCAAAGTATCAATACAACGAAGATTCTTCAACGTCAGCTTTATAAGCATACTCTAAGTCCAAGTTGGTGCGTTCTTTGCAAGAATAATGGGAAAACTATGGACCACTCTTTATCTCCTGTGAATTTGCCAGAAACTTATGGCGTTTGGTGTCTAATTGTGTTGGATGGCAGAAAAGTGCTATTATAAAGGATCTTGTTTTTTTTTTTTTCTTTTTGCATAACTTCATACAATGGGAGAAAGGAGATTATCATCTATAACTTTGTGGTCATGGTTCTCTGGAATATCTGGAATAAAGGAAATAATAGAACTTTCAAAGACCAATTACAAAAGCTCACAAAATCTTTGGGATGAGATTAGATCAATTATTGGTATATGGACTCACAGAAACAAGCTCTTTAAGGATTACACCCCGGCTTAAATTGCTTTAAATTTAGACATATCCTCTAGCCATATGGGCTCTTTATTGAACAACGTTAACTTTGTACTCCCTCTTGAACTTAAATAATGATATGTCTTTTAGAGAGATGATGAGGGTGCTAAGAAGGTGTCTACTTAGTAACCTTTGTTTCCTTCTCTAAAAAAAAAAAACAATTGTTCAACTTAATGTTATTTTAGGTCATTTTCAAACTTTCGAGGTGTCTTTGGAGTCCCAAGCTAAAAAAATAAATTATATCAACAATACGACTCAATATATGATTTTGTGGACTACTAATGAATTTTCAATAGCTACTATGTAAACCTCATTCTCTAGTAGAGTACACTTTCTAATATATAAACAAAAGATGTTATGAATAACTTTTGTTTGATTACAATGTTAGGTCAAAATTTTTCTTTGCAAAGTTATTATTTTTGTGTTACAATTTTAGGTTATAAAGACCATAATTAAAAGAAACCAAATCTCTTCAACAAGAAACAAGAACGAGCTTCTCTAATTTGGGAACACAAATCAGTCAATTGGCGACGGTGATGAGTAGATTGGATAACAAAGCATCAGGTAAGTTGTCGGCACAACCAGATCATGCCAATGTGAATGCCAGCACTTTAAGGAGTGGGAAAGAGATCCCCACCACACCCTCTACACCGATTGACCCTCTCGTTCAACCTTCTGAGAATATACAAGAAAAGGTAAGGGTACAAGAAAAAGGTAAGGCAAAAGAAACAAATGAATCATCTATTTTTCCCGAGGTAACTAATTATTCTCCCCTACCGTTGAACATAATATTCCTAAGGCACCTTTTCCTAGTAGGCTAGCTAGACCTAAGGAAGATAATGAAGACATAAAGGTCATGAAATGTTGGGTTTATATCCTAAAACTTGTGGGTTGTAAACAATAAACTTATTTATGAAAATTCAATAATTTGCTATTAAATATATGAATTCCTTATTTTGTTTTAGAAATAAATCCAATAAACTAAAAGATCCATGATTATTACATGAGTACTTGAACTTTATATGGAGACATAAAAGTGGATCAGATTTGAGTAAATAGTCAAAATAAGGTTGGGTACCATATTCTGGTAACACTATTGGATGCGACCCATTCTGTAGTTGTTACAAAGAGTTGTAAAGTGTACAGACGAAGTGATCCTAATTCGTACATGTGATGACATGAGGACTGGGGGCATCCTATGAAATAAGTCACTCTTACTTTATAACGTTGTTTACTATTTAAGATTGACTATTTCAAAACGATGACCTAGGTAACTTGATCTTAATCCTGAGTTAACTATGAACTCTTGTTTATTCGAGATTATCCTTAAATTTGCATAGTGAGGGTTGGCTCAACAACGCTGGCTCAATAAGCCTCCCATTTCAGGGTAAGACCGAGTAGATAGCTGAGGACATAGGGTGCAAGATAGAGATCACTCCTACCCGCTTTCAGGGATAGTAGAGAGGTTGTTCCCTTAAGTACTGTAACTTCCCGAATTTCAGGAAAATTTAAGTTAATTATCTAAAATTATTGAGTTTAAATTTCTCTTTCATTTGGAAAATTGAGGTTAAATTGAAATAATTGAAGTTTTTGGTTAAATTGAATTGAATTGATTAGATATTCGAACTGATTATCTTGAAAATATTGAATTTTGAATCCCTTTGATTTTGGATTTTAGGGCCAACTTAAAAAAATAATAATAAAAATAAAAGAGATAATTAATTTCATGTGGTTTTGAATTGATTTAAATATTTGGAAGGATTTAATTTGTATCAAATTGATAGATCTTATGCCCTTTAATTTTGGTTTTTGAAGCCTAAATTAAGATAATTTGAAAAGTTAATTGATTTTTAAATTTAATAGAATCTTTGGAGATTTTGGAGATATTGTGGTAAAATATTTTATTTATCTTTTCAAAATTTGGAAAAAAAATAGAAGAACTGAGATTTTTTCGAAATTAAAGGAGAGTGAAAAGAGATCAAAAATTGGGGAGAAAACAATTCGGTTTTTCAGTGACAACTTCCACAAAATTGTCGATTGTTAGAGGTCAAAAATTGGGGAGAAAGCAATTTGGTCAGTCTGTTCAAGACATATAGAGTTTCATTTTGAACAGTTGAATCGTTGTTTGAAGCTCTGGTTTGTTCGTAATCGCTGTTGAATAAAATCTGTAAACTAGAAATTCCCCTTCTCTCACACTCTCGTAAACCCTCCTCATGCAAGACCCTCACTACCAACCACTAGCCTAAACAATTTATGCCGTCCGATAGCAATACACGATGCCTATCTATGGCAGCCACAAGTTGACGCGCCGTTGACCGCCATTTCCCCGATCTTTGCCAGAATTTTGAGGAAAACCTTGGGTAAGACTTATTTTCCTTATAATTTGGGAGGTGAAGTTCACCCCTTTGATTTTGGGTTAAATTAGTAACCTCTCTTTGGTTTGAAACTTAGATTCAAGGTTTAGAAGTTTTAAGACATTGACCATCAAGCTAGATACCATTTTGTTTTGCAGAAAATTGGTGAAGATCGGTAAGTTTTGTAAGTTGTTGAATGGTTATTCTTTTGGATTGAGAGTAATAGTGGGAAAATTAAGTTATTGATTTTGGATTTAATTCATGATCAGATTGGCTAATTAAATCGAGTATTGGAATTTTTCTTGGACCAAGCCACAACTTTAGGTTGATTCAAGTGTGNATTTTGGATTTAATTCATGATCAGATTGGCTAATTAAATCGAGTATTGGAATTTTTCTTGGACCAAGCCACAACTTTAGGTTGATTCAAGTGTGCTAAAGAAGTTCTAAGGAGATTTTGTTTTGCATTTTTTACCAAGTTGAGGTAAGTAATCTTACTACTGAAACTGCCCTAGTGCCCGACAATGATAATTATGATTTATTGAGGATTATTAGTTAGCATGATATTTATGTCTGCCTTCATTAACTGAGGTTTGAAATGACTAGAGTCAGGAATTGACAAATATGATTTACTGAGGATATATTGATAATTTGATGTTTATGTATACCTTGCTGATATAAGAGTTTAAAATGCTAGTTGCGCATAGAGATGTTTGAATACTAGCATGATTTGAGTATATTATTTTTATTAGAGATCCTGCTGAATCTGAGGAGGATGAGATGCATATATATGTTGTAAAGCTATGATGAAGAAATTTATATGTATATTGTAGAATCATGATGATGAGATGTATATGTATATTATAGATCCATGTTGAGATTGTAATGTCGAGATTGTGATAGTGATTTTACTGATTAGTTAGAATGCCCATCAGTTTGTGTTTCCTTCGGTATTTACCAGATATTGTATTTCCTTCGGGATTCACCAGTTTGTGTTTCCTTTGAGATTCACCAGTTTTCGTTTCCTTCGGGATTCACTAGTTTGTATTTCCTTTGGGATTTACCAGTTTGTGTTTCCTTCGGGATTCACCAGATTGTGTTTCATTCGGGATTCACCAGTTTTTGTTTCCTTCGGGATTCACTAGATATTGTGTTTCCTTCGGGATTCACCAGTTTGTGTTTCCTTCGAGATTCACCAGATTGTGTTTCCTTCGGGATTCACCAGAGGTAGTGGGCATATTTAACTACAGTAGGATAGAACTCAGTTTTTCATGTATGTATGTGTCCCATGAGGACTAGGACAGTTTATATGTTCCACTAGAGGTAGGCATCTAGTATTTTATACTCGTTTTATCTCATGTTGTTATTTCAGGTAAGGGTAGAGATGCACCGACGATGGACAAGCGGAATTCGTGATCGAGCCACTGGGACTAGTTTTATGCTTCCGCTCATGAGATTTAGATTTCTTTTCATGTTTTTCTTAACTTCCAGTTTTAATGTTTGAAACTTACTATTAAGAATCATTTTTAGACTTATTTATTATCATTTATGATTTATGGGTATCCTATTGTTGTTTTTAATATTTGAATTTAATAAAAGTCTTTTGACTTACCTTATTTATTTAGCATTTATTTCACCATAAAAGAGTGTCGTTTTAAGTTTCATGCATGCATGTATTTAGTAACAGCCTAACTTAAGTCCTAGGGGGTCGGTTCGTTACAAGTATTGACCCTAGGTTTTGAATAAGGGGCCCTACCCTCTCATTGGCACGAGAGGGACTCGGTTTGATGATCGTATCACAAGCCAATTGTTCATTAGATGATCAGTAGGACGTAAGGAACAAGATGTATCTTAGGGGTAAAACAACCTTTTAACCCAGTCGTTATTATGAACAACTTGTGATGGGTTAACTTACTAACCATGGCTATATCGAGTGGACACAATATATCTACAATCGTTATTATGAACAACTTGTGATAGGTTAACTTACTAACTATGGGCTTTAGTGGGGTGACCCGGTAGTTAACGAATTAGGGTTAATTCGATGTAAAGAGTTTAGTCAATTAATCTCAAATCGTTGGAGCCCATGATTTATAGGTCCACCAGGTCCCCTACTAGCTCATAAATGGATTAGCCTTAGAGTAGCATGATATGTTAATTTGAAACGTTTAAATAGAATTAAGAAAATTAGTAATTATATGTGATATAATTACACGTTTAATATTGGAATTAAACGCAAGTGGAAAGTCGATTAATATTTAAATATGGTTTAAATATTAAATTCATGAATAAAGATTCATGGTAATGAAATTGGTGACAAATTAATTTAATATTTGATATTAAATTAATAAGATTAATTAAATTATTTAAATAATTTTTAAAATCAATGAAATTTCATGTTTTTAATGGAAATGTTATTTGATTTTGAGAAATCAAATCAAGAAAACTGGAAATGGCAAAGTGGTTTTTTCCACTTTCATTTTTCAGCAGCTCACACACAATTCCATTTCACTTCAGCTTAATAATTCAAGCATGAGGTGATTCATGCAAGACTATCAGTTGCATGAAAGTCATGCAATATAAGGCTAGAATTTTGAGTGGAAAAGAGAGTGCAATCGTTGCTGAAGCTAAAAATTTGTGCTGAAGAACTGTTCTTCACACTGTGATAAACCAGTCCCCCTCTCTCCTTATTTCCTTAATTCAAGCTTATTTTGAGTTCCACAACTCAATCTAAGGCTCCAAGAGAATAGTAGGGAAGTCCTTGTGGTGGTTCACGAGCAGAAATCAAGGAGATTGCAGCTGAAAATCTTAAATCAAAGGTACTTCAAAGGTTAGTGTTGAAACTCTGTTGTTAGTTTATGAGCATGCTTAATTTAAAGCCAAAATTAATGAATTAGAATGCTTAATGATCCTGTTTTACTTTTGTTGCTTGCTTCCTCAATACGACATGAAAATATTTCAGAAATTTGAAATAAACATCCTTCTACTTAATGCAATCCAATAAATATCCAAATATGCTAAATTTTTAAAGGATTTGTGCACAAAAAAAGATGAATGGTAAGGAAAAAGAAAGGATGACTATAAGTAAAAAAAGTTTCTACCATATTAAGAAAGAACATGCAGAAAAATATAGAGATCCAAGTATGTTTACCTTGCCATGCATTATAGGGGATAGAATTATCTCTCATGCTATGTTAGACTTATTGAGGTTGGTGCCCTAAATCTCATAGGGTCCTGTAGTTTGTTGTTGTACAAACATTTTATTTATTTAATAAAATATGAGATGTTTTATTTGACATTTAGTACCATTAAACCCACAAACCAATAAACTAACATCCAAGGTTAGCTTCTGTAGCTTAAACATGTATGTAGAGACATACAGGTGGATCATGTTTAAGTGATAACCTAAATGGTCTGTAGTAGATGGATAAGGCTGGATACCTTATCCTAATGACACTATGAGTACGACTCACTTTGTAGATCTTACAATTATTGTAAAGTGCTACAAATGATTTGATCTTGATCATTCACGTGGAGACATGTGAGTGGGGGTATTCTATACAAAGGAGTTTGTATAAGACCGGACTATGAAATGACTAGTTTCATTATTTAACACCGTTCATAATAAAAACTTACATTTCACCAAGATGACCATAAATGACATGACCTGAATCCTTAGTGAGTTGTGAACTCCTGCCTATAAGGGCAATCTTTTGATTTTTTGACTCAACAAGCCTACCATTTTGGAGATTTGTCTGATTAGGGAGCTGAGAACACAGCTACACAAGACGGAATTAACTTCTTCCATGAGGTCGGGGTAAGTAGATAAATTGCTCTCTTAAGAGCTGATTCCAGGGCTTGAATAATGTGGCGCCACACCCTCTCCTGGCTCGAGAGGAGTTTGGTCATAGCTAGACTATGATTTATTGTTCATTAGAGGGATCAATGGTACTTAAGGTGTTAGATGTAACTACAGGGGCAAAATGATAATTTTGGCCCAGCTATACTTACGAGTAATTTGTGAAAGGTCATCGCACTATTGATTGGTTATATCTAATAGACACAGAAATATATTTGTAGTGCGGAGAGTGCAACTATCGGTCTTTAGTGGAGTGTCCGACAGTTAATGGATGTTGAATAAAATAATTAAAGTAGTTTAATTAATTATTCAAGTACTTCAAGCTATAGGTCCATGAGATCCTCTCTGTGCTCAATAGAGATTAAATAAGAATCAATTTCGGATTAATTTGAATTGTTCAAATTAATTATATGTGATATAATTTATTTAATTTAATTATATATGATATAATTACTATAATATATTTGATACATTGTAATATGAAGTTTATTTGAGAGGAAATAAATATTTGAATATGATCCAAATATTAATTATATGAATTAGATTTATATAATTAAGTTTAATATAAATGAGATTTATATTAAATATCTTTATTGAGAGAATTAAACTATAAGTTATATGTTATATTTGATATAACATATAGTTTAATATATATTATATAATAAAATGGTTATTAATATAAATATATATATTAATGTTTTTATTAAAATTATTTTTCTTTTAATTATTTTATTTTTTGAAAAAATATTTTTCGGAGGGAGTTGTAACTCCCATCCCCTTCTTTCTCTCTACTACATGAAAGTGGGGAAAAAGGGTTACAATCATCTTCTTCCCATTTTTGGGTTTTTACAGAAAATCTATCTCTATAAGTTTTTCTCTAAGAAAAGTTCTCAGCCTCCCAATCTCTCTTCCCCTCTCTCTCAATTCCCCTCTTCTTCCAAAAACCAAGAGTCCACAAACTCCTTGGAATCATCCTAAAGAATAAAGAGGACTCATTCGCGGTGGTGGCTATTTGGAGATTGATTTGTTCGTGGCCATTTTATAGAGGAGAAACCTTATGTGAAGAAAAGTTCTTTGAAGGTAAGAAACCCTAATTTCTCTCTTTCTCTTATTTTTGTTTTTAGCATGCTGTATTTTTATTTTAAATGTATAACATTATGTATACTTTATGTAAAATTGAGAATTCTGTAAAATTAGGATTTGGGTCCAATCCTCATTTCTGCTCAAGGACCTTCACAGGTACCTTGAAGACTTAGGTGCTTCCATAAATGTAATGGCTTATCATATCTATGAGTACCTTAAGCTAAATGATTTATAAAGAATGAGTGTATGCATACAATTAGCTGATAGATTCTATATCCAACCCCTAGGCATTGTTGAAGATGTTTTGCTTAGAGCAAAAGACTTGATTTTTCCTATTGATTTTTACATTCTCAAAATGGATGAAATAAGTACATCGTCTTCTACTATTTTGTAAGGTAGACATTTTATAAAAATTGCAAAGACCAAAATAAATATTAATAAAGACTCTCTATCAGTAGAATTCAATGGTAAAATTATTTCATTCAACATAGGAACATTTGTCTTTTGTGTTGAATTGATACGTATGATGTTGTTGATGAGATTGTTATGTCCATGAATTATGAATTTGATGGTTTTTTTTTTTACTCCTTTTATTGACAATAATTTTGAAATTGCTTCAAATGACTCTTCTCATGCTTCTTTAAATCTTTGCAATGATTATAATTCTTATAAAGAGTTTTGTTCAACTTCTTCTCATGAAATTTGCAACAAAGAAAAATCTTCCAAAGATTTGGTTTTGAAATCTTCAAATAATTTTTACAACAATGATAGTTCTTTTCAAATAATTGATTCAAATTCTTTGAACAATTTTTTTGCATAAAAGTGAATTCTCAAAACAAGTTTCTAACAAAAACAAACATAAAGTTTCTAATCTTTGCTCTCTTGTTAGTCCACAGGTTAAAGGGATTGAGCTCAAATCTCTCCCAACTCCTTCAAAGAACAACTCTCTAGGAAAATGCTTTAAAAGATCAAAAAAGAAAAGCCTATTAAAGAGCGAGAACTTTCATATCCCATATGAAGAAAAAGAAATGAAGATAATGGGGAAAAGACTCAAGCTCAAAAAGACCCAAAGAAGGGTGTATCAATCAAGCTCACTTGAGCTTTGTTCTGACCGAACCCTCTTACACCCACTATCACGCAACATCATGCAATCATCGAGAAAAACTTGTCCTTCCTGAAGAGAGCCAGGTGTCAAATTTTTCTCCTTCTTTCTTTTGATTTTTCTTATTTATTATTTTCATTCTCTTTTTCATTCCCAAATAATAAAGAATTAAAAGAATTTTGAATTCTTCATTCTTTGTTGGAAATAGATAATCACTCAAGAATACTCGCCATTGTGCTTAAAAGATCAAGCACCCGTCCAAAAACCAGGGGAGTTATTTGTTCTTCTCTATCTATTTTTTCCATGTGCTTTCCTTTATTTTACAACATTTAGGAAAATGTTAGCTTTTAAAGTTCGGGGTGAGTGCAATATATGCTATGCTTTGAATTTAGCTAGTTGGCTTTATATCTAGAAAATACACCATGCTGAAAAATTTTGATTTATAATGATGATATTTGCATGTTTAGATAACCCTTGAGCATTTGAGCTCGGGTCTGTGGTTTGTTGTTTGTGGCTTTGTGATTTTGATATAAACACATATTTTGACTCCTTTAAAATTTCGTGATTCTTCGTGATTCTTGATGCTCATTTTTGCTTCTTGATTTTTGATACACAAAAATTTGAGACTCTAACATTTCAATTTTTGCTTCAAGTGCATGGATATTTGATTGCATGAACATACTTAAACAACACAAAATTCGTTTCACATTCAATTCAACTCAATTCATAATTTTTACTCAATCATTTCTTTCTAATCAATGAAAAGTTTATAACACACTGATTTAAGTATATACTTTATAGGGGTGTTCGTGGGTTGGGTTGGGTTGAAATACTTTTTAGACCCAATCCAATTGTTCAAGTTGTAAATTTTTTCACCCCAAATGACCTTATTAAAAAAATGAACCCAACCCAACCCAACCATGAAATATTTTGGTTGGGTTGACTCGGGTTAATCGGGTCATTTATTTAAAATTTTATTCTAAAAAGAAGCAAAACGTAAATACGTAAAAATCTAATTTAATTGTTTTCATATATTGAATTAAGATTAACAACTCAATTTCAATTTATATAGTGAAAATTTTCTTTCTAAAGTACAAAGAAACTACTTTTAAGAGTTGTTGAAAAATAAGTTATTCAACAAAATATGGAAATTAAATAAAATTAAAATCAATATATGTATAAATAATTATATTTTAAAAAATAAAAAATATATTTTAAAGTTAATAATAAATTCGGGTTGGTTCGGATTGGTTCATGAGTTCACCTAATATAACCCAAACCAACCCGAACCAATCCAAATCGTACCTATAAAATTGGGTTATCACTCATTTGGGTTGGTTTTGATTATATTAGGCGAACCAATGAATCAACCCAACCCATAAAATTTTCATTTATTTGAACCCAACCCAACCCAAATCGTACGGGTTGGGTTGGATTGATCGGTTTTTTGGGACATCGGATTTTTTGAACACCCCTAATACTTTCAAAACGTTAGATATAAAAATTTTCCAACAAAATCTTGGATCCTTGATTTTTTTTTTTTTAAATCTTGTCAATCTCATGAAAAATTGAATGTCTTGTTTCAAGTTCATTTTAGAATCCTAGATTTCTAGAAAGGTTTTATCTTTCTTGATTTTCTTTGTCACTTTGAAAGGCCCACCTTTAGCCTTTAGAGTAACCAACTTGTTTTAGAGGTAAGACTAGACAAAGTGGATAAAAAGGGCCTAGTGTGGTGTGCATAAAAAAAATAGTTGCATAAAAAATGAATTATTTAATGCATAAAAAAAGTGATGCTAGCTTACCATAAAAAAAGACGTGTGTGCATGGATAGATGTAAAAAGAGCTACCTCTGTCTTGTCTAGTTAGGATCCTGCGAGAAAAGAGTGGATAGGCTCCTGTAGTTAAGTGTGAAAGCTAACCCTCTAGGTAAAAAAGATGTCTTCTACATTTCTTATGTGTGAGTTTTTAGGCACCTTTGCCTTAGTATTACCTCTCTTTTTTGCAAAGTAATATGGTTTAGGCAGATAATCGAGCCAGAGTAGAGGGACGAGGAACGAGGAACTGAGAGTTAAATAAACTCTTTTCGGTATCTTAGACTCTAAAATAGTGAGAGCATTGCGTTCTTTCTTCTATGATTTTACTCAAAAAGCTTCTTTGCAAATATGAGTTTCAATTTATTGTTTATAAATCTTTGGTTATCTAAGTGATTGATTGCATTTACTTTCTTAGACTGTTGAGACTCAAGATTAGAATTACATACTTGAGCATGTCAAAAGATTGAATTGAATGATTGAGTGAATTAAAAGATTGAGTAAAACATATGAATAGTTGAATAAAACACATGATTGATTAAAACCAATTGAATGAATCAAATAAATGAATAAAACAAATAAAATCTTCTTGCTTGATACTATCATTTTTCCTTGCTTGGGACGATCAAGAGTTAAGTTGGGGGTGTTTAATAGCTCTAAAAAAGAGTTTGTTTTCTATCCCTAATCCCATCTGTTTTATACACTTCTTATGTATAAAATGTTTGTTTTATAGGAAAAATCATCCTAAAAGCCAATGGAGTCACATAGAAGAAAAACACCCCAAATTGGTGTCAAAATGAAGTCTAAAAACATTAAAATCAAAGAAGTCACCAAAATTACAAAAATGCCACTCAAATGAAGCATCTGGCACTAGGATGGGAGTTATAACACCACCTCAATGCTTCAGTGCAATGCTTGAAGGAAGTAGCTTCAAAATAGGGTAGCATCACAATGCTATCCTAAGGCATTGCAAAGCTACGTAGAATGACGGAAAAGTCAAATTTCTACGAGTATGCCTCATTGCAAGCCACCGTTGCACCAAAGTCGCAACACTCGCATAACGCTTGAGATCTGATTTCGATAAGAGAGTTGTAACACTTTCCTCAATGTTGCAACATTGCGATCTAAATATAAAAGCTAATTTTCAGTTTTTGCACGAAGGAAAGACCAAAATTCCAAAAATTTTAGAGCACTTAGGGAATTGCTACCCAAAATTTCATCATTCATTCCATTCTTTTTGTATTACTTGATTCTTTCACTGTAATTTCATGAGATTGATTAAATAATTCAATATTATGTAAGGCTAGGTAAGTCTTATTTCTTGAAAATTTTTCAATTAGGTTAGTTCTTGAGATTTTTTTTGTATCTTTTCTATGAATTTTTGTAATTCTTGGTTGATTCTTGCATGAAATCTTGAATAGAAATTATGTCACACCCCTCCCGATGTCAACCCAACCTGAAAGGGGACGTGAAGACAGTAGATACTACCCTTGTGATACCTACTGTTCATCCTTAAACCAACTAATCAGATAACAAATATGTATATTACAAATAGCTTTTAGTTCAAGAGTTCATACTAGAAATATTCTTGATCCTAGCTAGCCTAGTGACTTCTAATAATAACTAGACTCAGGATTTCGCTTTGAGAGAGTGGTAATTCCAGACCTTGAGTGACACTTCTAGAATGTCCATTTTCCACTACTTGGAGGGGAAATAAAACATTGAAAAACGTGAGCTTAAAGTCTAGTGAGTGGTATAATTTATAAGAAAATAAGTTTGCTTTGAAAATTCATTTTTTGAAAACAAATTCTACAATCAAGCATCAAAACACATAAACATATAACCTTCCCAGCCTGGTAACTGACTCCTCCTGGCATGATCATGTATTTTCCAAGTTATCCCATTTATTTCCAATATGCAAGATGAGGAAACAATTCACAAGTTCGAAGAAACAATCTCAGTACCCACTTAACCCGTCGAATGTGCACATGTCGATAATATCCCATTAGTCGTGCTTTGAGACATGCTAACAATTTTCCGAAGGAACTCTTATACAAGAGTACCTCTGAGCGGAAGCGGATCTTTCCAATTCATTGTGATAGAAATTCTACATATATATTCAAACATACAGATGTGCATTAACAACACTAAATTACTGGCATGCTTAAAGGATCAATAAATAAGAGACCGAGAGAACATACCAGTTGAAGACTTTTCTTCACTTGAAATCTTGCTCTCTCCATGAACGACCTCTCGCTCTTGCTAGACTATCCAATTTTTTCCTTCATTAAGCAAGCATACTACACCTTCACTTAATACCCATGTACTTCATAACCTTTAAAGTATTTTCTCCTTTTTCCATCATCCTCAAACTTTCTCCCTATAGTCTTAACTCATACTTAGATCTCTTTAATCTTAATGTCCAAGTTTGGCTTGATTTACCTTTAACAAAACTCGAGGGTTTACAAATTAATTGTGATGAATTGACGAATCAGAACTCTCAATTTTTTGTTAGCAATTTCTACTAGGCTACTTTGCATAATAGTAGATTAGGTTGCAAAAAATAAATTTTCTTGCACTGAATGAAGACTTTTTCTGAGTTCTTGCATGTTTAATATAGAGTCATCCAATTAATCGGTCTTTAAGAAAAGGCTTTCCATTAAGAATGTCGCAACAAACAACCCTTGAATGTAATGCAAACTAGGATTAAAACATGATAATTGCTTTCAAGGAAGCGTTTTTTACAAGTTTAGGGTTAATTGGGATTTAATTTATTGATTAACTACTTGGGCTACCGAGTATTACTTGATGGGTTGTGAGATTGTGTTAATTCATTACAATTTTGTATTCGATGATAGAACTATATTTATTGATTAAACTTCCCAAGATTCTTTCCATAGAGTTTACAACTATATCTTTACGCTCAGTTTTGTATGTCTCCAAAACAATAAAGATTTTTCAAACTACTTATCTTTTAATTTCTTTCACAAACCAACCCCCTCCCCCCCTCAAGAATTCATTGTTTGATTTGATTGTTGAATTGAATCTCTATGGATATATTCCTACTTTCCACTTTTACTATCTTCTTAAGTATTAGTTGGAGGAACGGAGTATTACAAATTTTTCTTTTTAGGTTTAGGTTTATTGACGACGTAAAACCGACTTAACAATTATCTTACACACCACAAAGACTTATTACACATGATGTTACAATGTTTCCAAAAACATCCATAGATAAACACAGAAAACTAAAGCCAAAACAAAATATAAAAATCAAACAAATAAGAAAAACAAACAAATAAGGAAATCAAACAAAATATAAAAATCAAACAAAATTATGAACTTGGTTTTTTCATGTTGTCACATTAAGGTCACGTTTACACCGATTGAAAACTAATCAATCAATGGTAATAAAAAAAAATGGGCATCAGTTAATTACTTTTGTTGTTATTTACTTGCTTTTCATAATCATAATGAGATGTGAGACCCACCTTGAAATTTGTAGTTAAATCGTGTAATCTTATTGGGAATAAAAGATGTTCAATCTGATTGCGGTTGAAAATTACGAGGGACCCACTACCATTACATATATTGTTATTGTAACATTATGAAAATTATGAATCTACCACATTTATTGTTATCTTTACTGTTACCATTACTATTATCATTACTTATACCATTACCATTAGGGTCAAATAGTAACGGTAATAGTAAAATGTGACAGATTTATAATTCTAGATAAACACGATAAAAAACAATCTAATTATGTTTATGATTTAGCCTTATTACGATTTATCCATCAATGAAATCTTATTTCAATTATACCAATTTTCATTATGATTTGCAAAACATGGTCTAAATTTAGGAAATGGCTCTCACATTCAGTATCCATGTCAATAGGAAATAATAATTATTCATGCGGTTAATAACATTGTTTGCTAAGCAGAACATTGTCTTAAGTCCATTTAATGTAGTTTATTTAACGTCAAAATGTGGACATTTCAATTAACATTTTCACATTTTTATGAATTTAAAAATCAACACCATATGTTTTTAAAAAAAAAAAATTCATGAAACATAAACAATAAACGATAAAATACGACTAGTGTAAATATAATATAAATAATAAACACATTTAACATACTTAAAATAAATTGTTAATTTATTAATTGATTTTTCTTAATGTTTTAGTTTAATAAAAAGTTTTAAAAATATCTATCAATATCGATAAATTTTATCAACATTTTAATTCACATATAATTGAGATCTTGACACTTCTATCCATATTTGACATTTTAAAATTTGATTCTAATAACTACACTGGTAAATTTGCATGCATAAACAATGTTAACAAAAAAAATAATAATAATAAAGAGAGAGAGAGAAAAACAAAGAAAAAAGTGATATTGAAACAAAATTGTACACTTGGTTTTGCAATGTTATCACATTAAAGGAGGGAAATAGATCTCAAATCTATTATTCAAGTCAACAGGGGCATAGATTGTACTATTGATTTTAGTTGTCTCATAAAACCATACCCTTTCTACCAAAGATGACAAATCACTAAAAAATGTGGTGGGACGAAGCTTGATCCACAATTGAGTTTCTTCATTAACTCCAACCCCTTCAATCAAGCATTCTCTATACTGCACGAAACACGAAAACAAATAATGGCCTATTTGATAGAGAATTTAGAGACAGCAGATTTAATGAAAACGTAATTGTATTTCATATTTTTAAATATATATTTGATAAAAAAACACACCATACTTCTTTCTTAAGAGTAATATTTTTGTCTCCACCTGAGAATGTCACTTGTAAATCATTGAAAGTAATATCAACTGCATAACAAATAACAAGAAGTTTATGTAAGAAGTTTCGATCAATATCCCTTTTTCTTTTTCATACAAATAATTTTTAATAATGGAGGAAAGAAGAGATGAGTAAAGATAATATTTATACCTCGGTCAATATTTCTAAACTCAATTACAATGTCTTTGAAGTGTTGTGAATCAATTGAGACAAATCTTGCATTGTTAATGATGCCTACATCCTCTAGCTTTTCTGGATTTGACAACGTTATTTCACTAGAGAACGAGCGCAAATGATTCTCGGGATCACCTATTACACAATTTAATTAATAGAAAATCATGATCAAAATACTTGAAATTATCACCTATTACACAAGAAAGTAACTTTCAAGATTGATACTATTTGTTCAAGAAATCGTGAAGATAGTTACGTACCAATAATGTCATGAAATGTAAGGGTTGCGAGAGGTGGAGTGTGTGTAGAAAGATCGAAGAGCATTGAAGAAAAAGCCATGGCGTTTCTGAGACGATCGCATAATTGCTTCAATGAAATCTTCCAATTGAGAAACATGGGAGTAATGGAAGGTTTGTAAAAGAAGAAGAATGGAGGTTCAATCCTTAGAACTACAGAGTAGGGAAGTGAATTTGTGTGAGAGACTGTGAAAGTGAGATCGGACTTGGAGCATTGCATTTGAGCTGTTTCACCAACTTGAGTGAGTGAACCACTTAAACGCAAGAAATGAAGGATGTGTTCAAGGCCGAAGATCAGCATGGTAAATGGAAGAAATAAATGACGAATAGATCGATCTTGGGGATCCAATGAATCCTTCTTGAGTTTTCAAAGTGTATACAACTTTTACTCGTTTGTGTGCTGTTTTATAATGGTGGTAGGACTCTACCGTTACCAACAATAATTACGGGAAATTCCAACCATAACAGTAAGAGAGATAAATAAATTAGTAAGCATAGAGGGTTGAATGAATTTAGTTATTTTTATTTTTCTTATGGAATTATATATTATTTACACCTCCACACATTAATTATGGATAAATTTGAAACTTAGGGTGCTTAATTATAGTTATTCCATAATTTATTTGCTAATAGTTAATTTTGAACATTGAAGTTAATTTTTTTTATGGACTTTATGCTTCATTTAGTATTAGAATGTGAGTTTTCTTTATCTAATTTTTTTTTTTTTTAACAATATTCATAAGGCAAGAGGAATCAGTATGCGCATCAAACATATCAACTTTAGTTAGTTTATTGGTTTGTGAGTTAATACTACTAAATATTGAATAAAACATCTCATATTCTATTAAATAAATAAAATGTTTGTATATTACAATTACAAACTACATGAACTACGAGATTTAGGACATCAACTCCAACAATAGATTGGTTCAATACTAATATTTTTTGGAAAGTTAAAAATGGTGATAAGTCTCTTTTCGAAAAGATTATTGGAATGAAAGAAGCCCCCTTGCAAATACATGTCCCAGACTCTTTGCGCTATCCCAAATCCCAAATGGCACTATAAGGGATGCTTGGAACAGTGATCTCGTGGGCTGGGACACACGACCTAGAATACCCTTTAGAGAGAGAGATCTTGAAAATAGAATAACATGAAGATGAATCTAAATGCTCCTCAAATTGATAGAGGTACTGAAAAATCGATTTGGAAGCTATGCAGCAATGGAGATTTTAAAGTATCATCTATAAAAGAGTTCTTACACTCTCAAACCACCAATATGGCCACCCCTATAGGCAGCACTTCCAAGTTACTTTGGAAAAATAACATACCAAAAAAGATCAAATTCTTCATTTGGTCTCTATCACACCAAAGTATCAATACAATGGAGATTCTTCAACGTAAGCTTTGTAAGCATACTCTAAGTCCAAGTTGGTGCGTTCTTTGCAAGAATAATGGGAAAACTATGGACCATCTCTTTATCTCCTGTGAATTTGCCAGAAACTTGTGCATTTGGTGTCTAATTATGTTGGATGGCAGAAAAGTGCAACTATAAAGGATCTTGTTTTTTCTTTTTCATAACTTCATACAATGGGAGAAAGGAGATTGTCATCTATAACTTGGTGGTCGCGGTTCTCTGGAATATCTGGAATGAAGGAAATAATAGAACTTTCAAAGACCATTACAAAAGTTCCAAAAATCTTTGGGATGAGATTAGATCAATTACTGGTATATGGACTCACAGAATCAAGCTCTTTAAGGATTACACCCCGGCTCAAATTTCTTTACATTTACATGCTTTCTGTCAAGTGTAATTTTCCTTGCTATGCCCAATGGGCTATCCTCTAGCCACATGGACTTTTTGTTGAACGTTGTTAACTTTGTACTCCCTCTTGAACTTAATGATATGTCTTTTAGGGAGATGATGAGGGTGCTAAGAAGATGTCCACCTAGTGACCCTTTGTTTCCTTCTCTAAAAAAAATGTTCAACTTAATGTTATTTTAGGTCATTTTCAAACTTTCGAGGTGTCTTTGGAGTCCCAAGCTAAAAATTAAATCATGTCAACAATATGACTCAATATATGATTTTGTGGACTACTAATGAATTTCAATAGCTACTATGTAAACCTCATTCTCTAGTAGAGTACACTTTCTAACATATAAACAAAAGATGTTATGAACAATTTTTGTTTGATTACAATGTTAGGTCAAAATTTTTCTTTGCTGAGTTATTATTTTTGTGTTACAATTTTAGGTTATAAAGACCACAATTAAAAGAATATATAGACCAAAAAATAAATTTAAAAAAATACAAATTAATCTCCTGATGATAGCAAAAACCGTTGGTGGATACCATATTTCCCAACGAGCTATCGGGAGATCTTCATGTATCGTGTGATATGTTCAATGCATTTTATTATTATTATTATTTATTTTAAATTTCCCACTTAGATTTGATTTCGATATTAATTGTATTATTTAGTTATTTGAGACTGAATAGATAAATTGGTTTAACGTATTTCTAACTTATATATCTTTATAGTCTTAATTAAGTCAAACTTAATTCAAACATGTCCAAAGTTCAAAATTTAGAAAACTGAAAGTAAGATTTCACAGTAAATCTTTTTTTAAATGAAAATTGGAATAAAAAATAATATTTTGTTTTCAAGGCTGGGCAGTGATTCTCTTTATTGTTTAAATTCCATATAAATACATGAAATGCCTAACCCTAATTGATTTTGTCATTTTACCAAAAAAAAAAAAAAAAAAAAGAAACAAAATTTGAATTTGAAAATTAGTAGTGTTCTATTTGTGAATTTCTTGAATTCATAAATACATGAAAATTCTCTATTTTTTTAAAATAAATTTGAGAAAATGTAGTGTTCTTTGATGGGTTCTTTTTGTTAACATTCTATAAATACATTAATTAACTTCTCCCTAATTTAATATTCAAAAATTGAAATCATTTTCATAAAATTTTAAGAATTTGAATTGCAGCAATCACTAGCAATTTTTTACTAAAAGTGGGATTAAATGGTATTGTCTTTTTGGACTTTATTAAGTTTCTTAATTACATAAAATTAAAGTTTGATGTTTTAATATCCTTGAGGTTCCGAAAACTATTTTCGGAACCCAAAATAAATTTTTGTTTTTCTTAAATGCATTAAGAAAAATATGAACTAATAAATATGAGTTATTTTAAAAAATGTAAAATAATATTTTATGGACCTTCTTGATTTCTTTAATCAAATAATAAAAGATAAATTTTGGTAACCGTTTTCATGAGTGTTGTAGGGTACTATCTTTCTTACACAAAAATGACTCCCAAACTTGTATATAAATTTTGGTAATTGTTTTTATGGGTATGTTTATAGGATGCTATCTTTCCTACATACAAATGACTCCCGAACTTATATATGAATTTACATAGACCAAAATACTTTTTTTTAATTAGGCAACCAATACCTTTAACATGATTCGTGACGATCCCAAAACTATTTTAAGGTACTAAGATTTTTCTTACATACAAATGACTCTCTATGACCCCAAAACTCTTTATTTTAATAGATCCTTAAAAGAGATTGACCGCTTTGAGTTGTAAGTTGTTTGGATTTTTGATATTTTATAATGTAAAAAAAAAAAAATACATATTTTATTTTATCTCAAAATGTATGATTCATTACTATATAAGCATTCATATTACTATACAATATGAATCTGGTATGACTGCTGATTGCTTATTTATATATGTGCCATCGTGGATTTATAAATCTTTTTATGACTTTCAATGTATAGCTACAAAACACAGTAATAGTAATATCAACCTATTTAGGAAGCTATAAAATATGTAATAAAAATATTCATCAAAGCTATAAAAGATTTATAGAAGCTAAGAACAATTTTTGAACCATTGAAGGTTTATTATAGGCCTCACTAAATAAATAATTATAGTAGCAAATAAATGCTAAAAATATGTTTTTAAACTTCTTAAAATGCTATCTTACATTTTACCATGTGCTATTTAAAAGTTTATTTTTATGACTTTACAAAAAGTCAGAGGATTAAATAGAAACTCAAAACTTAGATATCACAAAAATATTTCTTTTTTCAAAATATTATTAATGTTTTCAATATCTTATCAGATAAATGTTTATATAGGGAATATATATATTTATAAGCTACAAAGATGAAGTGTTTACTTATTAAAATTGCACACATTGAGACTTCATTTTAATGAGATTTTTTTACCATAACTAGACTTAATTTTTGGCAATTGGGGCCTTAATAATTTAGATGTAGATGAAAGTAGTGTCTATACTTAATTTTAAAAAATTTAGATAATTTAGATATAGATGAAGTGGTATTGGCCGAGATTAATAAAAAAAAAAAAAAAATTGGAGATGAAAGTAATGTCTATAGACTAACTTGTTGAATATTTGAATATAGACATGATCATAAAATTCCCACAAACATTAATATTGTTTGGCAATATTTTGGCAATATTTGAATATGAAAACATATGAATCTTCCCAATTAAAAGTTATAATTGGGGAAAATAAATGACATATTGACCATATGTTCCAAAAGCTGGGGTACTCATTACACTATGAGAATTAGTTATTGTCTTATAAAACCATACCTTATTGGCTTTATATGTAAAATTCAGAAAAAACATCATCGGACGCAGAATTATTTGGAATTGCGTTTCAACTTCTCCTTCATAACCTACGATTTTGCACTGTCCACTCTACACAACAACATTAACCAACAACAACCTTAATTCAAAAACATATCTATCAAATTTCAAATAATTTTGTTTTTGTTCCTAAACTTTACATATATATAAAAGTTCATTATTGTTCATAGTGTAATAAAATACCAAATATTTGTTTTGAAACTTATATACATTATATGAAATTTGTAATTCAACGACAAAGCTCTCACAATTCTTAAAAATAGTTTAAATCACTTAAATATAACACTCTCACAATTCATTTGAAAAACATTTCTATATTATGAGATTAAGGCCAATGAACAATACCTCTTTGGTAAGAATAATCTCCTTAGATTGAATAGCGAACTTGACTCGAGAACCCGTTACAGTAACACAAACTGCGACACATACACGAGTTATGTTAAAATCATAAACTATTTTATTTCAAGTAATTATGAAATAGGAAAAAAAAGAGAGTGTAAATAGTAACAAATACCAGTATCTTGATGGAAGAGAGGTAATTCTTTTATAATCCTTCTTAACTCTTTAGAAGTAACAGTGAAAAAATTTCCATATTCAACTTGGCCTAAATTCTCTGCTTGGGGAGGTGACAGTGTCAATTCATGATGCAGTGGTGGGACATCATGGCCTAAAAGTTATATAAAAATTAGAAAACAATATGTAACTACATATGTTCTTGAAACCAAAATGTAACAAGATTCTCACTATAAGAATTTTGATCTCTCCCGACGGAAAGGATTCTATCTAAGATGTTGCTTAAAAATGACAAGAATATATAGTATGATGTAATTAGAAGCAAAAAGGGTAGAAATATACGAACTTGGAGTCTCAAATCTAAGGAACATTTGGTTTGTTTGATCCAAAAGATGTATTGTCATTGAAGAAAAACTTCCACCATCCAACATAGCATCATGGAAGGGTTCAAGGGAAACCTTAGAACTTTTATTATGATCGACGGAAAAGTTGGTGAACAATCGTCGTGACAATTGCAGCGTTGCAACGAAGCGAGGAGAACGGTGCGAGGCGATTATCATGAGCATCAATGGCGTAAATTTCACGTCAGCATCCTTAGCAATTTGAGCCAGCAAGGAGGTTGCGTCGATAAGAGGTTCAAATTGCTCAAGCCTGACTAAGAACATGGTGAGGGA
Source organism: Benincasa hispida (assembly GCF_009727055.1). NCBI lineage: Eukaryota > Viridiplantae > Streptophyta > Magnoliopsida > Cucurbitales > Cucurbitaceae > Benincasa > Benincasa hispida. Next base: position 62,964,925 of record NC_052360.1, on the reverse strand, counting down.
TGGAGAGAATGACCAAAATTTTGTTTTTCAATTATATTTCTCAAGTTTAGACTATTAGATATATATTCGAAATTTGAATAAGTCTATAGTTACTAAAATATTTGGAGTTTGTTAGTCAGTTTTATTAGAGTTATGTTTTCCTTATTTTTAGTTGGATTAGTTGCTGGAAATCAGCTAAGTAATTAGGTTTTAGCTTGATATTTTCTTTGTAGATTGCCTATATATATACATATAGTTCACCAATATATGATCTTTCTTTATTAAATTCTTCAGCAGCCACTTTCTTTTCCTTTTATATTCATCAACTATATAATTCAAGAGGTTCCATTCTAAAGTTGTCACCTTTGAATAGATAATTAAATTGGAACACGACGGCAATAAGTATGAAGAAAGAGATGTTGCTAACCCTTCATTTAAAAGACTTAGGAGTTTGAGATATTTAACTTACATTATTAAGAATATATTATTTTTTAGTGTTAAATTTGTGATTCCTCATTTAAAAGTGGCTAACAAAATTCTTCGTTATTTCAAAAATACTTTTGGATATGGATTATTTTATTTATCATCTAAAAAATTTTAACTTGAAGATTATTATAATCAATATTTAAAATATCAATGTGGATGAAAATGTCGAGGTTTCAATTTTAAGGAAATGTTGATGAAAATATTGGTAAAATATTGATGTCAATAGGTAATTTTTCTTGGTAAAATGTCGAAGTCAATGGGTAATTTTTCTTGAATATTTATAGGTTTTTTAAAAATAAAATCATAAAATAAATATTTATATTATATTCACATTGGTGACATTTTAATTTGTTGCTTATTTTTTTGTTTCATGAATATTTTACGATACAATATAAAAAGTGAATTACCTTAACGTCGATGTCAAAATCATTAAAATGTGAAAATATTGATGAAAATTAAAAAAAAAAAAAAAAAAAAAAAACAACCATGATTGTAATAATAGTGATTATAGATCCTAATCTTTAAAAGGGGCAATAAGAAGAGAATTTGTATCTTCTTCCTTAAATCTTTTAGGGGTGTAAGTTATTGAGTTGGGTAGATCCATGTTTGTTAAGCCCATAAAGAAAGCAATATTGTTGTTTTGCTAGAAGTCGCTAATTTTGTGATGAGGATCTCGCGAAAATTTGGAAATCTCTCTCGCTAATTTTGTGATGAGATCTCGCTCTAGAAGAAGGAAATCTCGCTAGAAATGAGGATCTTGAAGATTCTTATGAGTGAGATCCTCATTGTTTTTTTATTTTTTTTTTTATAGAAATATGTTATTTCTATTTACTTGACTTATTTGTATTTACTTGACTTTATTACCAATTGGCTACTACTTACTTTCAACTAACATTCAAATTAATTACTACTTACTTTCAACTAACATTCAAATTAATTTCACTCTTTAATTAATGAGGTTAAATTAATTTCACTCTTTAATAAATGCACTCAACTCTCTCCAACAACCACTTTTTTCTCCAATGCACATAACTCTCTCCAACAACTCTTCTATTTATAGATGACTTCCTTTTATATTTCCACTGTCTTTCTCAACTATATTTCTACCGTCTTTTTCCACATTTTATATTTCCACTGTCTTTCTCCACTAAAAAATGTATGCTTTTGTTGGTTACTCTTTAGTTCAATTTACTTTTTTTGTTGGTTACTCCTTAGTTCAATTTCTTGTGGGGTCCAAACTAATTGCACAAATCATTCCTAATTAGTTTGAGGATGTTTGTTATTTTGAGGTTCAGAGTATCTCCTATTTTTAGGACTTATTTTTTTATTTTTTTTATGAAAATATGTTATTTGTTAATTGTTGGTCACATTTTTTTGGGAATACTAGTTCACAAATTTTTTTATTATTGGTTGGCGACATTATATTTTTTAATCTGATACTTCTCAAAATTTTTATGAATTATGGGTGAAATAGTACTGTTATGTAATTTTTTTTATCTAATAATACGTTCATTTCAATTCTTTTTTTTTCAGCTTCAATAAGAACATATTCTATACATTTTGGTGTGTTATTATCAAGCTAGTTTCAGGATTAATTTTTTGTATGTCTTACTATCATTTCACAATCAAAATTGATTTTTTTAAAAAAAAAATTATGTAATTGTAATGAAACAATGGTATTAATATTATAACCAATGTTTAATTTTTGAAAAATATAGTTTCTAATCGGTGACATAAGAATTAAAAAAATATTGCACATCAATATTCATACAATCGGTTCACCAAGTTTTGAAAGTATGGAAAAATGCATATTTTTTTCTATATACATTGTTTTAACACATCTTTCGCTGAAAATTTGTTGTCCTAGGAACTAGGAGTATGAAAAGTTTTAGAAGTTGATACAAATTGTTCATAAACCAATCTAGGGAAAAATTAAGAAGAATAAGAAAGAGAGAGAAAAAAAAAAAAAAAAAAAATAAAAACTAGGCCCTTAAAAGACTTACTAAGATAACCTCAACCCTATCCTTAGGGAAAAAAAACCCACTAAGCCCTTGAAAACATGTATTTTTAGATTATTATAGGTACATTGGGAAATAACACCATAAATCTAAACTATAACCTAATATGTCCAATATCGATGCTTGACATCGTTTGCTATTCTTTCTTAATCATGAAACATAATCCGCCAAATACCTTACACCCTTTCAGGAACAACTTGTGTATCCCTTTCCCTATAAAGATGGATACTGTTGAAGACCTCTTTTCGATCATGAGAATTATTTCGCACTCTCAAATACAGTTGTTCATAACACTAACCATGTTATTGAACAACTACTGAAGGATAGAGAGACAATTGACATATGCTAGGCACTGCATTAGGCAGTTGACCTTCTTTCGCCTAATTTACGAGAGTGACTTGGCATGCTGTGAAAGCACCCGAATGGATAGACGAACCTTTACGATTCTATGTAATATGCTACGGTCGACTGGTTGTTTGGAACCAACAAGATGTATGGACGTCGAAGAGATGGTTGTGATATTCCTATATATTCTTGCAAACGATGTCAAGAATCGAGTGGTACGCAGAAACTTTTCGAGGTCTGGTGAGATAGTTTCGAGATATTTCAACGCAGTTCTTAGGGCAGTCTTACAACTTCATACTGTTTTGTTAAGAAAACCAGAACCAATCACAAATACATGCACCGATGGAAGATGGAAGTGGTTTCAGGTACAAAAAGTACTTAGTTTTTTATATGAATACGTCATAAATATGCATGCAACGATAGATTTTTTTTTTAATTCATTCTGATCACTTGAGAGAAACAGAATTGTCTAGGTGCACTAGATGACACATACATTAAAGTGAATGTTAGTGTCGTCGATTGACCTCGATATAGGACGAGAAAGGGAAAGATTGCCACAAACATTCTTGCGGTGTGTGATCAAAATGGGGAGTTCGTCTTCATTTTGCCAGGTTGGGAAGGGTCTGCAGCCAATTCAAGGGTTGGATGCGGTTTCACAACCGTACGGATTGAGGGTTCCAAAGGGTATAATAATAACCGTATACATTATTTAAACATGCGTACATATCACAACACATGTGCATGACATTTCGAAATGTGTACAGGGTACTATTACCTATGTAATGCTGGATACCCCAACGCTGAAGGATTCTTGGCGCCGTACAGAGGGAAACAATACCATCTCTCTGATTGGCGTGGAGTAGGAAACGCACCGACAACTGCAAGAGAAATTTTTAACATGAAATATTCTTCAGCAAGGAACATTATCGAGCGAGTGTTTGGGTTGCTAAAGGGGCGGTGGGCTATTCTTAGGGGAAAATCATTCTACCCAATACAAGTCCAATGTCGAACAATAACTGCATGTTGCCTTATTTACAACTTGATCACAAGGGAGATGGGAATCGGTGCAATGCTTAACGTGCCTGATGAGGAGAATTCTGCATCAGTTGATCTTGATGGAGATCATATTGAATTTATTGAATCATCGGAGGAATGGACCAAGTTCAGGGATGACTTAGCGGTCGAAATGTTTACTCAATGACAAAGAGCCTGATTATTAAATGTTCATTGCTTACTTTTCTTTTACAACTGAATGAAATTTAATTATGGAACATTCCAAGTATGTCGTGAAAATATTTTGTGCCAAGACTCTGTGTGAACAAGTTAAATTGGAACATATAATTTCAACAGTTTATCCTTTGTTTGTGCATGTGTTTAATTTATAGCATTTTTTCATTCAACAAACATATGCATGCAGCATAATGGCAGGTAATGGTAAGAGGTATAAACATGTATGGTCAAAGGTGGAAGACACTAAGTTGGTGGAAGCTCTATTGTATTTGGTGGAGACCTGTTGGAGGTCCGACAATGGGACATTTCGACCAGGATACCTACAAGATTTTGAGCGAATTCTGCATGAGAAAGTGCCCGGGTGCACACTGAATCAGAACACCATTAAATGCAAGGTGAGGAGTCTGAAGAAACAATACAATGCAGTATCAGAGATGTTAAGTCAGTCGAGGTTCGATTGGAACGAGGAGTTCAAATGTGTCCAGGTCGAGAGGGAGATTTTCAATCTTTGGGTTCAGGTAAGATTCTAGAAAAAAAATGTACAGGTACGTATTATAATATAAATATTAATAATGTGTATGTGTATCAATGCAGAGTCATCCTAATCTAAAGGGGATGTGGAACAAGTCATTCTCACATTACGATGACCTCTCCACCGTATTTAGGAAAGACAGAGCAGTAGGGCAATCAAGTGAGGACCCATACGTGATGGCGACGAATGCATTCAGAGAGTTTGAAGATGAGATTCGACTTGGATCACAGGACTGTCACACCCCTGAGGTTCGCCAGACAGAATCACCATTAAATCAAGATGAAATAGATGAAGAACCAGCAGAATAATCTACAGGTAGAGCGAGTGTGCCTGCCGAGTCATCTTGAGGCAGTAAGAGGAAGAAGCCATTATTCCAAGCTGAAATGATCGACATCATGAGATCGACTGTTGAAATGCAGAGCACACACATGGGTAGACTTGCATAGTAGAAAAAAGAGAAGTATGAGCTAGAGTTCGAGCGTCAGAAGGAAGTAGTAAATGCCATATACAGCATTGATGGCCTGGATGAGGATGATCAAGTCACCCTTATTGACCTCGTTGTCACAGACATTCAGAAGACAAATTGCTTCCTTGCAGTACCAGAACACGCACGGAAGAGGTACTGCCTCCGTCTACTAGGAAGAAACATGTAGATTGACCACACCCCTATATTTTGTTTATAGTTCTTTTGGATAACACAAATGGACAATGGACTGTCATGTCGAAAAGAATGATAACTTTTGTATACTTGAAAACATGTAATTTTTGTGTTTGTAAATATAACTAATATTATAAATATCGAAAAGAACATATATCTTGTGAATTTTTTTTGGATATATATACATACAAACATTCAATATGAAATATATATACAAACATTCAATATATACACATACAATATACAATATACCAATTAATTGAGCAGCAATATGAAATATATTTTGTTGGTATGTTTTACCGATTGAAGAGAATTAGAATTATTACAGTTTTTGAAAAGAATATATGAAAAATAATCTATTATGTTCTACAAATTGAGAAAAAAAAATTGAGATTGTCCAGCTTATGTCATAAATGATTTGAGAAAATACGTGTATATTTAAAAATTAATCAACAATAGCAAAGCATAAAACTAAAAAATAAAAGAATGAAATAAAAAACAAACAGAAAAAAATAAAACTAATCTCATTCACAAAAAAAACTGCATCAGATCCTCCAACTCAACTCAACTTAATTCTGCACGACAAACACAGACAATAATTACCAACTCAACTCAACTCTGCACAACAAACACAGACAATTTAACTCCCCAGATAATTTAACTCTTCAGATAATAATTACCAACTCAACTCAACTCTGCACAACAAACACAGACAATTTAACTCCCCAGATAATTTAACTCTTCAGATAATAATTACCAACTCAACTCAACTCTGCACAACAAACACAGACAATTTAACTCCCCAGATAATTTAACTCTTCAGATAATAATTACCAACTCAACTCAACTCAACTCTCTACTTTTATCACATACCAAACACACCCTTAAAAATTTCTATTTGACCCTCATTCAATATTTTCCATTTTGCCATCACACTTTCTCATTCTCGTTATAACTACAAAATTGCATCACTCCATACTTCATTTCTTTGTCTTAACTAATAGAAAGAATTTTATAATGAAGTTTTCATTCTCCATTTCAAGATAGTCTCGATCCTCCTTTGTATCTCGGTTGAATTGGTTACTTTTTTTAGAGGGTTTTTGTTGTCATCTCATAGTGAAGTCTTCTCTGGATCATGGTTTGTTTAAGAGAACAAGGGAGGACGTTTAGTTAAAAAAAGACTAAAAAATGGAGAGATTCGACTTTTTTTTCTTTTTTGTAAATTATTCCATAAGACGGCCAAACATGATACAAAGAAGACTTAAAATACACAAAACGAAGCTGCATGAGTTTGTTATTGTTCCAAGGAGAAGAAAAGTAAGAAAAATTTGTTAGGCCAATGATGTTTCTATAGATAAATTGTTATTAAATACATTTTATTTAATATATGAGTTGTATATATGTATTTGGTTGAGTAGTTACTCGTTTTCAGCTATTATATTTATGTATATAATTACATTGACGATGATAAAAAGTCAGATGGTTATCATCAGACTAGATTAAAATCTTAAATTGTTTTTAAATATAGAAAATGAACTAAAATATTTATAAATATAGCAAAATTTCAATGTCTATCTACAGTAGATCATGATGTACTACTATTTGTGTAGATCATGATAGACACACATAGTAGTTTCGATAGACTGTAATAATTTATTATTATTTGTAAATATTTTTTATAGATTTATCATTTAAAATTATTTTCAAAATAAAAAGTTAAATAATTATTAAATGGAGCCTAAATTATTTGTAATTTTAAAAAAACAATAGGACATGGCTTTTTTTAACTCTATTTTAAACTCCAAACGTAGTAGAGTTATGTCAAGCTCTCCTTAATTTTAATTGGCTTCTAGTATAGCCATTTTTGCTATAGAAAATTGGTAATAAGGAGAGATTGTTTTTTTAAGGGAAAAAAACAATTAGAATAATGGGACTTGGGAGTAAATAATTTTTTTTAAGAAAAAAAAAAGGTTAAAGACCATACACTTTCATTCAAGTAAGACTTACTTTTACCCTTTTAATTTTTTAACATTTTTTTTGTTATTTAACTTTAGAATAATGCAATGATTTTAATCTCGGCCTATACTCAATTTCGTTACCATAAAAAAATCTCATTAAAAATTAATTCTCAATGTATGCAATTTTATTATGTAACCCTTCCATCTTTGTAGGTTATAAACACATTTAGTCCCTTAACATTTATTGATCTACACATAGGTAAGATATTATTGTAAAAATTATTAATAATGTTTTGGTTAAAAAAAACATTTTGTCTCTAAGTTTTGGGTCTAATTTACATTTGGTTCCCAAGTTTCAAAATGTACTATAAGAGAAAAATGTACACTTAGTAAATATTATGAAATGCTTGACTTTTTATAGCATTTTGTAAACATCATAAAGACAAACTTTTAAATAGCACGTTCGATCTTTGTAAAATGTAAGATGGCATTTTAAAAAGCTATAAAAATATTTTATTTTAGCATTTATTTGCCACTATAATTATTTATCTAATGAGGGCTATAATAAGCCTTCAATTGTTCAAAGTTTGTTCTTAGCTGTTACAAACCTTTTATAACTCTAATGAATACTATTATTACATATTTTATAGCCTGTCTCTTATACACATCTAGATGTGTATAAGAGACAGGACTCCGCCCCACCCTGTGGACATCTATAGTCATGAATATCATACAATTGGAGATGAAACAAAACATGTTTTTTATATATTACAAAACCCATGAAAACAGTTACCAAAATTTGTGTGTAGGAAAGGGGTTAGCACCCTACAACACCCTTTATTGAAGAGGAAATTTTGGACCAATCACAAATTTTCATGTCATTCACTAAATGAATGATGAAACTCCAAATAATTGATCTTGGGACCAATTAAATGTTGACATGTGTCCCCAAATTGAAGTTGAAGATATAAATAGGCAAATTCTATTGATGCCACGTGTTTTCATCGCAGATATTGGATTAAGTGAAATTAATTTGGCTAATTTGATATTATAATTTGGGCTAAAATCCAGTTGAGCCGAGAAATTGGCTTAATTTGGCCGAAAGGCCAAAGTAGGTTCAAGTCCAACTAATTAGATCCAAGGGTCAAGCCCACTAGAGAACTCTATAAATAGAAGAGATCTTTTCATTTGTGGGGTCAAAAATTTTACAAAGAGCCTAGAGAGAATTCTCCTAACAATCAGAAGACTCATAGACTCCTAAAGCTGCACACTCCTTGAGGATACACGTATCCTAAAACTACAAAGACTTTTCAAAGACTTCAATTTCAAGAAAATCACGTGCTCCGCTTCTTCAAGTCAAGCGTACGCATTCAACTGAGAGAGAATCAGAAGATCGGGTACTAAAGATCGAACCACATCGCATCAAATCAACATCAACATAAATTACACTCCACGAAACAAGTTTCTCCGAAAACCTCGTGCGAATAAATTGGCACGTGCAGTGGGACATCTCTACCTCTTATCACTCTCTCAACATCCAAAAAAATCAATGACACCAAATAAAGTTGCATCCAAATTAACTACTGCAAGCGACTCTTACATGGGACATGTCACCCGCATTTGCTCAAAAGAGATTCTACAAGGACAAGAGCAGAGCTCCTTCATCGAGCATAGCATTCTGAATCAGATGACAGAGTCTCCTAAAGGTGGGGTTGTCATCAAGGAAAATCCTTTGTTTGACAACTCTACTNGGTTGTCATCAAGGAAAATCCTTTGTTTGACAACTCTACTTCTGCCTCCAATAAGTCAAAGAAGGAATCATACCTAGATGTGATGTCTGTCATGATGGCAGATGTGACGGCCGAGGTAGCCATAGAGGAAATAGAAAATAAAAAAAAAAAAAAGATAAATTTTCTGATGAAAGATGTTGAGGAGCGAGAACATAAGATCGCTGCCTTAAGAGAGAAGATGCAGGCTCATGAAACTACTAAGTCAAGTCAAATCCCTACTGTTAGGTCAAATGAAAAAGGGAAGACCGTGTTGCAAGAAGCTCAATTGCAGCAATCAAACTTTTTTGCCTCTTTATCGATCCAATAGTTGTAAGATATGATCATGATCACCATAAGGGCTCAATATGGAGGCCCGTCTTAACCTCCTTTATGTATTCCAAGTCACACACCTACAGAATTGATAACTTGAGGATGTTTGTTGGGTACCAACCCCCAAAATTTCAGCAATTCAATGGAAAGGGTAACCCGAAACAACACATTGCACATTTTGTCAAAACATGTGAGAACTCAAGAACCAGAGGAGATCTGCTAGTCAAACAGTTTGTCAGAACCCTAAAAGGAAATGCTTTTGACTGGTACACTGATCTAGAGCTTGAGGTGATCGACAGTTGGGAACAGTTGGAAAGAGAGTTCCTGAATCGCTTCTACAGCACCAGACACAATGTCAGTATGATGGAATTGACAAATGCCAAACAACAGAAAGAAGAGCAGGTCATCGATTACATCAGCCGATGGAGAGCTTTGAGCTTGGACTGCAAAGACTAACTCACCGAACTGTCTGCAATAGAAATATGCACCCAAGGTATGCGCTAGGGACTTCCTTATATTTTACAAGGAATAAAACCTCGTACGTTTGAGGAATTAGCAACTCACGCCCACGATATGAAGTTGAGTATTGCCAATAGAGAGATGAAGGATTTCCTAATCCTTGAGATGAAGAAGGACAAAAAGAAGATAAAAGGCGCTAAGAAGATTGTGAAAGCACCATGAAGGAATCAATGGTCGTTAATACGAATCAACTAAAATTTTCTTCGAAAGGAAAAGAGAAGAAAATTGAGAAGAAAGACGTCGCCTAACTTTAAATGAGAGGCAGGAAAATTTTTATCCCTTTCCTAATTTCGATGTTGCAGATATGCTTTAGCAACGGCTAGAAAAGAAACTTATTTAACTTTCGAAATGCAAACGACTAGAGAAAGTCTAAATGAGAGATTTTCAAAATGAAGAAGAACATGTTGATGATGAAGATGATGAGGGATGGATTCTCATAATGTGTCGTAAGAAGAGAAAATCGAGTTCTACCTGAAAAGATTTGCGCTCCTATTGGAGTTACAGAAGAAGGAATAGGACTCATAAAAGGAAAAGGAAAAAGAAGGCTTGAAAGCCCAGACTTGTTAAGTAGGAAGATGAGGACTTCCCTCAACCAGGCGACAGGTGACGTTAGCAAATTTCCTGCCGAAAAACTTCTATGGCCATTGTTCGAGGAAAGTTCCAGAGGTTGTTTCATGTCACGCTGTCAGCACGTCAAAAGAAGAAGATACTCCCCTAAGTTCATCGAAAGTGATGGAAGAATCAAAAGACTTACTATCATTCAGCATAGATGACCTGCTGTCACTCTCCCAAGCAAACTAAGACGGCTCTCATCGACGCGTTGTTGGAGTCTAATGCATCTAGTGTGCCGACCTCTATGATGCATGTGTATGCCTTTTGCTGTACATCCATAGGTTTCTCAAACAAGGATTTATTGTTGGGATCAAAGTTACATAATAGGCCTCCGTACGTCTCAGGATCGTTCGAGAATAGAGAGTCGGGCGAATTCTCATTGACAATGAGTCAACCGTCAATATAATGCCTAAGAAAATCATGAAGCAATTGGGCATCCTCGTGGAAGAATTGTCGAATAGCAAGTTGGTAATTCAAAGTTTCAACCAAGGCAGCCAAAGGGCGATAGACATAATATGCTTAGAACTCGTCATTGGCGACCTAAAGGCCAACACATTGTTTCATGTCATAAACTCGAAGATCACCTATAATCTGTTGTTGGAACATCCTTGGATTCATGAAAATGGGGTGATAATGCCAACACTGCATCAATGTTTCAAGTTCTATCAAGACGGGATTAAGAAAGTTGAAGTAGACTCTAATCCATTTTCAGAAGATGAGTCTCACTTTGCAGATGCGAAGTTTTATTTGAATAGTGAGGGTGTTGGTGAGGTAATGTTTGTGGAGACTCCATTAATAAAGGATGGAGTCCAAGTCGAAATCACAAGTAGATGCAGGGAAGGAAACAGGTGACAAGGCTGAGCCTCTAGCTCCAAAGAGGGTGAGGCATCCAACAAGTTACAAATACATCGATTTTAAAAGATGAAAAGGCTCCAAGTCCTCTAATCTTACGCTATGTTCCTTTGTCGAGGTGTAAGGTGACTGCATACTGCATATTCTCAATGGAGGCAAGAAGAACATTACTCTCTGGTTCAAGTTTCTTTCCATCCAAACCCACGGTGAACTGCAAAGGTGACTGACGGAAAATTCAATCAATGGATGAAAAGGATTTAGAAAACATAAGAAACAAGGTGATAAGAAGAAATGCCAAGAATTGTACTGATAAGCCAGCACTTTGGTCAAAAGTATATCATTTGAAGCTTTATTTTTATTAATTTATTTGACTACATTTGATGCTTTTTCTGTATCACATGCGAGTAGGATGAATGGAAAGGAGAATTCATGAGCACAACTTAACAACATGCCACCTAATGCATTCCTTACCTGACCACTTCCATCTATGGCTGACGGAGCAACAGGAAGATAAGGATTAGTGTAGTCCCTGAATCAACATACTATCAGAAAGTAGAGCAGGAAAAAGAGAGTGATAAAATAGACAAGGTACTTAACAGGGGAAATTTATCTTAGATATTGTGAAATGTTACACCGAGTAAAAATAACACATTCATAGAAAAATAGATGCAGAAAGGTGGGAAAACCTGCTTCGGTGGCTCTGAAATTTCACAGTCAGATCAGTATGGGCAGAGTAAGTAATTCTAAGGGAACATGGTCCAACGTGATCAGGAAGCAGATACCTGCAAGCAAAAAATAATTGATGATACATGTGAAAAAAGAATAATGACATACAAGAATCTAAAACTTAGTATCTTTTTAAAGAAAGCTCGAATACTGCTGGCAATGGAATGAAAAATTTTCAGTCAATATTCTACAATGCTTTGACTACTATGAACAAAAATAATCATAGACAGACACCAAGCTCGTGCATGTGCACCTCTTCTACTGCTATATACTCCATAAAAGAGGGCAAAAAACCATGTGTAACATTCAATACAATTGTCACCTAGGGATGCTTCTCCCATCCAAGGCATTCTTAGCAGATGAGGCAGTCTCAGCATCCGAAAATTGCACCAACGCCTAAAATGTTCACATCAATATATGATGAGATTTTATCCAAGCTCAGAAGAAACAATAGTGCAATTACCACTAAGATTATAGATATTCACGGACCTGAAATCCAGCTGTTTTCTCAAAGGTAGTAATCTTATGCACAAACCCAAAGGCAGAAAAGACCTGGCATATTATTGAATAACCTTCAGAATGCAATGAAACAAAATGATATCACACCATTTATCACATTTTCAGTATATCCCAACACCTATTAAATGACTACTATCATGTGAATTATTTACAATCATAACCAAAGCAAACCTACCTAAATCTCCAAATATAGACCAAGTAGGATGTCTAAATGGAATAGCTACAACTAACCAAGTAGGCGTAAGGTGAGTTTCCTTTTAGAGAGTGCTCAAAAGGCTTGAAGGTCGGGGTATTGAAATCTTAAAAGAAAGATTTGTTACACCACTCACGCCGATAACGAGCAAGAAATCCATGAACCTAAGGGAGACTTGACAAAGGTAAATCTGCCTGAAACACAAATGAAAGACAGAATTAATCTTAAAGCTTAAAATTGCTAGTAAAAGCAAGGTATGACTTCACAATTCACAACGAATATAAGAGTTTGAGCATTTATGAGCGACCCAAGCTTTCTTCAACCCAAAAGAATCTTTTTCATGAGGGGCATGTTATGCTTGCATCGAGGAAGGGACTTGGATATAAGTCGTCAAAGCTAGTTTGCACAACCAGAAGAGTGAAGGAAAAGGCGGTTGACAACAATCATATAACTACAGAAGAAGTCAATAATGCAGGAGAAAATGAGGGCAAGGATACAAAAAAAACCTCAGCCTTCAACCGTATCAGACCGCCTATCGTGCATGCTTTGGTCTTTGAGAGATAGAGCATTACGAAAGTAGAGAGAGAAAGTCTACACGTGACCCTTAGCTCTACCAGACACTCAGCCTTTTGAAGGTTTACTTTGCCTTACGAAGGAGAAGAGGAAATTGTCTGTCAATCTCTAGTAGTAACGTGACCATTAGCCTTTGAAAGATTAGGTGCGTTTCAAAGAAAAGCGAAGGATCTCGTGCGTCCATTTTTTATCACCTTAAGCACAAAGGTGTTGAGGATCACTTCAGCAAGTGTGTCTCCAGTTAGATAAAGGGTAAAGAAAAAACTCACAGTGTCATCCTTAATATAGCCATAAGAAAGAAGAAGTCGATATCTCATGCGCCAATCTGGTGGCACCTCAGCCATAAGGATACCGAAAGTCCATCAGGTAAGAAATCATCTTGTGAGGCAAGAAGTGACAAAGAAGTTCATAGTATTGTTCCTTCACGAATGAAGGGAAAGACTTATTATTCTCAACACAATTGAAGGTGCACTGAAGGTGAAAAGGCACGACATTGTCTTCACTAACCCTCAAATTGGAAGTTTAGAGCATGAGGAAGGTGAAACTTCATGTCACTACATTACCATCATCTAAGAGTCCGAAGATGAAATGACCGAAGAGGAGGTGGAAGATGCTCCACTAAGTCTGGAGGATGGTGGTCAATCCACGATGGACGAACTCAAAGAGGTGATCCTTGGCACAGTAGAGAAATCGCATCCAACTTTCATCTACGTATCTCTCTCTGGAGAGGAAGAAGGAAAATATATGAGTTTGCTTATTGAATATAGAGATGTTTTCGTTTGGTCGTACAAAGAAATGTCGGGGCTTGATCCAAAAGTAGCAGTCCACCATTTCACAATCAAACAGGGGTGTCGGCAAGTTAAGCAAGCTCAATGAAGCTTTCAACCAGAACTTATTCCCCAGGTTGAAACTAAAGTCAATAAGTTGATTAAAGCAGGGTTTATCCGTGAAGTCAAATATCCAACGTGAATAGCCAACATTGTCCATGTTAGAAAGGAGAACGGACAGCTTCGTGTTTGTGTAGACTTTTGTGATATAAAAAATGCATGCCCGAAAGATGATTTTCCATTGCCCATCACGGAAATCGTGGTTGATGTGACAACAGGGCACTTTGCCTTATCCTTTATGGATGGATCATTTAGGTATAATTAAATATGAATGGCTCTCACTGATGAGGAAATGACGGCCTTTCGAACTCCAAAAAGAATATATTGTTACAAGATAATACCCTTCAGGTTGAAGAATGCTAGCACTACTTAGCAACGCGCCATGCAGAAGGTGTTTGACAACATGTTACACAAACATGTAGAATGTTATGTTGATGATCTTATGGTCAAGTCCAAGAAACGACAAGATCATTTGAAGGATATGAAAGTTGTGTTCAATCGTCTTCGAAAATACCAGTTGAGGATGAACCCTCTCAAGTATACGTTCGGTGTAACCAGAAGGAAGTTTCTTGGTTTTGTTCTAAGGCATCAAAGGATCGAGATAGATTAATCCACGATCGATGCCATTCAGAAGATGTCGAGGCCAAAGAATTTACATGAGTTAAAAAGTCTTCAAGGATGTCTAGCTTACATCTGAAGGTTTATTTCCAATTTGGCTGAGATTGATGAAAAAAGAAGAAAATTTTGAATGGGATGAGGCTTCTCAGAATGCTTTTGATAGCATAAGGAAGTACTTGCTTAGCCCTCCTGTTTTAGGCGCTCCTTAGTAGGCAAGCCGTTGATATTGTACATTGTCGCATAAGAAAGATCGTTGAGGGTAGTGTTGGCACAAGAAGGGGAGAAGGGAAAATAACATGCTCTCTACTATCTAAGCAAAACTTTGATTGGAGCTGAAATCAATAACTCTCCTATTGAGAAAACATGTCTTGCACTCTTTTTCGCTATCAATAAGCTAAGACACTATATGCAAACCTTCACCGTTCATTTAATTACGAAAGTCGACCCCATCAAGTATGTCCTATTTAGGCCAATCATCTCTAAGCATTTGGCCAAATGGGCAATCATGCTTCAGCAATACGACATTGTCTATGTGCCACAAAAGGCGATCAAAGGAAAAGCATTGGTCGACTTCTTAGCAAACCACCCAATTCCATCAGATTGGAAGTTGCAGAAAGACTTGCCCGATGATGTAGTTATCTTCACAGAAATCACAGAACCTTGGATCATGTTCTTCAATAGTGTAACATGAATGAGTGGTGCGGGGGCAGGCATCATCCTCATTTCACCAATGAAACACTTGTTGCCCTATAGCTGTGCACTTACTGAATTGTGCTTGAACAATGTCGCCGAATACCAGGCCTCCAAATGGCTTTGGAGATTGGGGTATCGTGCATGAAGATTTCTAGTGACTCAAAGTTGATAATCAATCAGCTCTTACTCCAGTATGATGTGAAGCATGATGACTTGAAGCCTTACTTTATTTATATTAGACAGTTGATGGAGAAATTCGACAGTGTGACATTGGAGCATGTCCCGAGGTCCGAAAATAAGAAGGCAGACGCCTTGGAGAACTTTGTTGCCGCCCTGACAATTCTAGATGATGTATCCCTAAGTATATCACTTCATCGAAGGTGGGCTATACCTCCAGTCGAGACTGAATGTGAAGAAATGAATGCGATATCAGTTTGCTTACTTGATGAGGAAGATTGACGGTAACCCATTATAAACTACCTTGAGCATGGAAGGCTTCCAGACGACCCCCATCATAAAACTGAGATTTGAAGAAAAGCTAGTCACTTTATTTATTACAAAGGGTTTTATACTGCCACTCCCTTGAAGAATTCTTTCTTCGATGCCTTGGAAAAGAGGAACCAATGAAGGCTTTAGAAGAAGCGCATTTAGACGTCTATAGCACGCATCAATCTAAACCAAAGCTACAATTCCAACTGAAAAGAATGGATTATAATAGGACTCCAATTATGTTGCAAAAAGAAATAATAAAAGAGAAAAGAGGAAGTCAGTGGTTGAATCGGTTAAGGAGTATTGTCAAGGTTGTTGGGAGAAGTTGAGGTATAAAAAGAAGGAAGAAACCGGAATGGGGGTAGCAAAGCCTAAATATCATAAGTGAAGAAAGAGAGCTCTCGAGAGTGGGAGTTTTGGAAGTCTTTGTCGCGGAGAGGTCATCACAGTGTGCCGTTCATCGTCTACTTCTATTAGGTGATTTTGTAGCAGAGTTTAGCGATCGTGTAGCATTTGGTAGGTGATCATGTAGTATTGGGTAGGCGATCGTACAGAAATTGGTAGGCGATCGTATAGAAACTGGTAGGCAATCGTATAGAAACTGGTAAGCGATCGTGTAATAGTTTGTAAGCGGTCGTGTAGGTGTTTTTGAGCGATCGCGAAGTATTTTGTAAGCGATCGTTTAGTAATACTAAGCGATCATGTAGAACTTGTAAACGACCATTTAGAGTTTGGTAAGCGATCGAGTAATAACTGTAAGCAACCGTTTAGTCTTGTTTGATTCTCATCGTTTAATAAAGAAGTTGTTCACCATTCAATTGATATTTCGGAAGATTGTGCCAACCTGTTACGTTAATAAATAATTTCAAGAATCAGTTTCCTAACAAATTAGTATCAGAGCAACCACCTAGGCAAGCATGGTTTATAAACGTTTTAAAGAGAAACTGGGATTACTAGAACAAAAGATCACTGGATTCAAAATTGAAATACAAAAATTGCCAACTATAGTGGAAAATTTTGCATCCTTGGCGAAGAGCATAGAGAATTTGGGATTGCAGGTAGAGAAACATCAACAAATGCTCTTTTCTTATGTTACGAAACTGGCCAAGAAGAGGCAAAAGTGATGGAAGAGGTAGAAAGGTCGAATACCCATAATGTGTGCAAAGAAAATAGTTTGGGGAAAGCCGCCGGAGAATATGTGATTTACGACCGAAACAAATTCAAGAAAGTCGAAATGTCGGTGTTTAGCAAAAGCGATCCAGACACGTGGTTATTTAGAGCAGACCGCTATTTTCAAATTCATAAATTGACTGAATCTTAGAAGATGACGGTGGCAGTTATGAGTTTCGACGGTATTGCATTAGATTGGTACCAGTCAAAGGAAGGCAGAAAGTCGTTCAAAGACTGGGAAGACTTGAAGAAAATGATGCTTGTGCGATTCCGATCTTTGAGAGAGGGGTCGATTTGTGGAAGATTCTTGGCTATAAAACAATAGATGACGGTGGAGGCATATCGAGATCTGTTCGATAAGTTAGTACCATCGTTGTCGCATCTGCCAAACGAAGTTCTTGATGAGACATTCATGAACGGTTTGGCGACATGGATAAAGGTGTAAGTTGAATGCTGGGATCCCACCGAGTTAGCGCAAATGATGTCGCTGGCACAACGGGTTGAAGATAGAGAAAATTCGCGGGTCGAAGCAGGACGAGCGCGGACATACGAAGGTAAGTTCCAAAATTCGAACGCTTCAAAATCCAATACTGACAATGTGAGTAAATCAGTAAGCGAACATNCAGGACGAGCGCGGACATACGAAGGTAAGTTCCAAAATTCGAACGCTTCAAAATCCAATACTGACAATGTGAGTAAATCAGTAAGCGAACATGATCCGAAAGAGGGAGAGAGGACCAAAGAGTCATTTCTGATGAGAACCATCACCTTGTTAGGAACATCAAATAATGATAACCGGAGAGAAATCTTGACAAGAAGATTATCAGATGCTGAATTTCAGTCGGAGAGAGAAAAATGGCTCTGTTTCTAGTGCGATGAAAAATACACGGTTGGACATCGGTGCAAAGGGCGAGAGTTGAGAGAATTGAGATTACTCGTGGTGCAGGTGTCCGAAAAGGAGTGGGAGTTGCATGAGGAAGACGAAGCAAGAGAAGAGACGTTAGAATTGCGTATGCTGACGCTAAGTGAGGAAATTGTTAGAGTTAAACAACATGCAGCGAAAGTATCAAGGATCCATAAGCATTCTAATTCACTAATTTTGGCAAAAACTAAAGCATGTTGTTCATAAAAATGGTTTTTCAGAACATACCTTTGAAGAACTCTTTAAGAAAATTGTCTGTTCAGCTGCTATCTTCACTTGATATCAACGTGAACCACCTCAAAGCCTTCCCTACTATGCTCTTGGAGCTTTAGGCAGAGTTGTGGGACTCAAGAACAGCTTGTAGATGTGGAGAAACAAGGGAAGCTCACAGCAGCAAGTTGAAGAAGACACCTTCTTCTTCACCGAAATTTTTCTCTCAAAATTCTATATTCCTTTACTTTTCCAACAACTCCAATCTTCTTTTTATATTAAGATGAACATGTAAAGAGATGGAGTGCATGGCTTGTAGCTCATGCTTGGAGAATCAAAGTAGAGAAGTGTAATAATAAATGTTGAATGATATGATGTGCTGTGATTTATGATATTGCGATACTACGTTCTAAATGTATGCGATGATGCTTAAATGCTTCGTAGTATGCGTTCGTGTAGTGCGTGTCACAAGTTTTCTTGCGCTGGAACCAAGTATAATTCGAACGCAAGTTTTTCAGAGTGATCTGAGGTCGAACATGGGGATTGTTATGATTAATGTGATACTAATGTGGTATTTGCGACCGGTTAAACATAAAGAATAATGAATTGGTTTTGCGAAAAGTAAAATGCGGTAAATAGTAAATTGCATTAAAGAATAAAAGCGATGGTAAGTAAAATGTGATAAAGTAAATTGCGGTGATAAAATAAAGTGCTATAAAATAAATTGCGGTGATAAAATAAATGAATAAACTATTAATATACAGGTTGAGGACTAGCTGTGAAGTTGTGCAAAAGAATCTGATGAATGCAGTGGCAAGTCTTGTGAAATGAATCAGAAAGAGAATGAGTTAAGGGAAAGGACATCGCAAGTTCGTCAATCTTGTTGAGGACGCAACTAAAGTTCTGCTTTCCCTTGGCTTACACTTTCAGTGATCGGCCGTGTTCCCATATGTCTATGGTGAAACAGGGATGAACTTGATGAACGCAAGGTTGTTTCCATCTCTGGAAATACTTCTTGCTTTAATTAACGCATTCTTCCAACCTTCTTTCGATAGGCAGAATAACATCTTCACTTCTGGTCTCACAGGTGAATATGTCGTCGAGCATGCTTTAGCTAAACTCAGTCGATTTCCTTAACAAGGATTAACTCACTCGCTTAATCCTTCCCCTTACCCTGGGGATTAGTTACACATGATGGAGAAAATGGATGTTACAGATAGTGAATGGAAAAGACCAGAGAAATGACGATGAATACGATAATGATATTGAAATCTAGATATTAACGTTTGTTACAGATAGTGAATGAAAGATTAAAGATAGATGAACACAGTAGAAGAATGGAAAATAAGAACAAATACGGAAAGAGTGTCAATGTCTTGACACAGATCCCGATCGGAGACGTCGTGCTTGCCGGCGTGTGGAAGAAATGGAGTGGAAAGCTTCCCTTTCAGGCTTGAATTCTAGGTAGAAGTGACCTTTCGCACAGAGCTTCTTTTTCGGGAATGGAAAGAATTGCTTGCTCAGAGACTTACCTCTCAGTCTTGTCTCGTCTTTCTCTCGGATTTTCTCTGGATTGTCTCTTTAGACTAGCCTCTTTAACATTGAATTTGAGGAAGCTATTTATGGACCTTGGCTTCTTCTGTATTAGTGGTCCCACTTTGAAAATCTGATAATTCCTGCCATGGCATAATGGAAAAGTCCGCTCTGCTCCACGATTAATTTGTCAAAACCATACAACAGAAAAGTTGTACAGTGTCAGAAGTCCTTACGAATGCGTTGTTCTTTACATCTTCGATCAATCGCCGCATACATGTAATTGTTTTGATCTCTTATTGATTGCCGCATGAGGTGGAAATGCATTGATCGCTTGAATCCATGATCAATCGTCACATGCGCTGCAATTGCGTTGTTCTTTCTTTGTTCTTGAATGATTGCCGCATGCTGTGATAATGCGTTGTTCTTTTTTTCCTCAAGCGATTGTCGCATCCGGTGACCTATTTTCTGCAAAACAAAGTTTTAGACATTCCATTTTGCTATCACAATGGGGTTAGCGAGTGTGCTTACGACACTTTATAATTTTCATATTTCTAAGCCAATTTCTATACTGTCGACGCAATTTTTCCTTCTTTTTGCTGCATAATCTAAATAAAAATGGTATAAATAACTTGTATTTCTACAAGTTCTCAAGAAGATCATGGTTTGTGTGTGAGCATAAAGATGATGATAATAGAGAAAAACCTTTTTCCACTTTGTGCCATGCAAAACGAATTTCCATTTTATTTTTAAAACAAAAAATGACTTTTAAATCATTTTCATTCAAAAATTGATTTTATTATATTAATTTAAAAAATTAATTAATTTAATATCAAATTAATTTTTGCACAATAATCATCTTTATATATTTAAATCATATTTAAATATTTATTCTCTTGTTCCGTTTAATTTGAACGTTGCAAATTAATTTCTCAAGCTACGTTAAAGCGTACCCATTTACGAGCTAGTAGGGGGACCTCGCGGACCTACAAATCATGGGCTCCAACGATTCGAGATTAATCGGCTAAACTCATTAGACCGATCTGACCCTCATTCGTTAACTAATGGGTGATTCCACTAAAGCCCATAGCTGAACTCCCCTTATTGTAGATATATTATGTCCACTCAATATAACTATGATTAGTAAGTTAACCCTTCACAGGTTGCTCGTAATAACGGCTGGGTCGAATCTCTATTTTACCCCCGAAATTACCTCTTGTTCCTTAAGTTCCACCGATCCCCTAATGAACAATTGATTTGTGATCCAATCAACAAGTGGAATCCCTCTCAGGCCAATGAGAGGGTGACGCCTCTTGTTCAAGACCCAGAATCAGCACTTGAAGGGAATAACCTCTCTACTAACACTAATCAGGTAGGAGTGAATTCCCTCTTGCACCCTATGTTCTCAGCTAATCATCCGGTCTTATCCACAAAATGGTAAGCTTATTGAGCAGAGGCAATTGGTCTACTCTCACCATTTGCATATCAAAGGATAATCCCGAACAAACAAGAGTTCATAGTTAGCTCAGGATTAAGGTTAAGTTACCTAGGTCATCGCTTCGAAATTGTCAATCTTAAACAGTAAACAGCATTATAAAGTAAGAGTGACAGGTTTCATGGTCTGATTTTGCACAAAACTCATTTGCACAGGACACCTGGTGACGGGAAATTAGAAGTCAATTTTACTCGACAACTAAAATCCCGTGGACACAGTATGTGATGCATGTTCTTAAGATATGCGTTATTAGTCATGCGTTGATGGTCATGCATGGGAATGAATATGCGCCAACAAATGTATGTGATGACTATGCATCCTGTCACAAGTTTTCTTGTGCACACGCCAAGTATAACGTGAACGTAAGTTTCTTGGGCAATCCGAGGTCGAACATAGGGACTTGTAGCTATATGTATGCAGTGATGTGCATGCGGCGGTTTAAATAAAAGAATGGAAGGGAGGTGGTAAGTAACCCTACTCCTACTCCTATCTAACAGACAATGCAATGAGAATATGCATGAGTAGATAGAGATATGACAACAACTTGATATGAAATAAATGATGGAAAATAGATAAAATGCGGAAGATGATTTAATTGCAACCCTCAAGAGTGACTGCAAAGGGCAACCTTAGTCAACGCAAGCCATGCAATCATGTTACACACACGTGAACTTAACTCTAGAATATATGCATGTACTGCGATATTACTGAGAAGCCTATTGTTGCCTAGACCTCCATAACCAACTCACTAGCTCCTACAGCATAAGCATGGTTGCCGCATAACCCCTTATCCTACTTCCTGGATGCATGCAAATCCATTCTGTAGGGTGCATACGTTGTGTGAAGCAAACAGAGCTTATCCTTAAGTTCCCCATTCTTGCTTATGCGCTCCAATCCCGCTCTCCGAGTCTTAGATTTGTGTTTTAGACTACTCTCCTAAGTATGTCTAAATGATGAACATGCGCTCATAGGACAAGGATACCATATGAACTTTGCTGACCTAAGATTGTTACTATTCCTAGTGAACAATGGCGTACATTGCTTAATTGCAGCCAACCACTTACCCTCCCGGGCAGTTGATTATTGCTGACTTCACTCATAGACAAGCAATGTGTTAGCCTATAGACAAGCATATGCAGCAGCTTCACACTAAGAAAATAAGATTACACACACATTCATGCAACACACACTCTCAATGGGTTGCTACATTGCTTCATATCCCTAATCCACATGACTAAGTAGTGTGATACCAAGGCAATCCCACTAAGTGTTGCAATGAAAGTAAAGATGGTAAGCAAAGAAGATGGAGATGGAGTCGAAGGAAATAAAAAAATGCATTGAAAACAACGTATTAATTTTCTTAATCAACAAAATGTCATACAATACAATATAAGAAAAAAAAGGAAAATGAAGTGACCGGCTGGAAGCATAGTCTTGCTTCCAGTGGATGTGCGTCAAGGTTGTCGGTGGTGCCAATGGATGGGCGGAGGAGATGACTCTCTCGGATCTAGCTCTGGTCGAGGGCTCCGATCGTCACTCGAAATGGATGAAGGAGGTGAAGAACTCTCAAACATCTCTCACGTAGTTTGTTTGGATCACGGGAAAAATCCCCGGTTCATAAGGATCATCACTGGATAGCTTGAATTTCTTCTCATTGACTTTTATTTATAGACTTGGGTCACGACAACATATAATTGGACTGCTCTGAGTCTGACGTTCGGCGCGTTAGTCTTTTCTGAACCTCTGCCACTAACGAGGTGGTGGGTGAAATGTCAGTATCATCTTTTGGTTTTTCTCGAGTAGATGCGTTGATGCGTTCATTCCACCAACCTTGTGTTGACCCCATTAGAATACGTTGTCGCGTAGCCACAATCATTTAATGACCGCGTTCGCTTAATACCACAACTCTACACAATGACCGCAATCGCTAGGCAAGCGCAACTCCTATGCGATGGACACTTGCAGTTGATTACCACAACATCCATGTGTTGATCGATGCCTTTGACCTTGTGATGGAGTATTTCTCCGCATACGATCGTCTATGCGGTAATAAATGTTTGAATAAAGGTTTGCACAAAATAAACTTAAGACTTTCAAAATTTGAAGAAGCTAATAAAAGTAAGAATGTCTTGCATTGATTAGTTAGAAGATGTGGTGAACTATATGTGCCAATCAATAAACATCGCAAAACAACGCAATCGGGAAAAAAGAGAATTTCAAAAGGATAAGGCATACAAGATAACAGGAAAAAGACCTTAGGTGGAACAGCGCATGCGCCTCTAGCGTTGGAATCCACGCGATTGAAGCCATCTGTTGAAGGGTGAAAAGAATTCTTTCGTTGATCTACAAACCGAGGAGACTAATTGTTGCACCTACAAGAAAAACGTACCACACCCAAGGAAGCAACCAATATTCCAAAATAACAATAAAAATAAAAATAACCTAAACTAAGAACGCAAGTTAAAGATAGAGCAGAAGACATCCCTGGAAAAATAGGAGTGTTTCACCGCAAGGAGTCTTCCATGCAGGAGATAGCTTTCAACTGCTCGGGTTAAGTTGCCCTGACCATTGGAACTTCCGACAATTATTGGGCGCATGTTGGCCACATGAGCTTAGAACTGTCTTCAGCTCTTGCGACTGATTACCCTTCTACCTCGGGGTGAACATTGGCTTTCAGCGCATCACCTACACTCTCAATATTGTTTGCAACTTGGTCGCACAAGACTGAAAACTCCCAGATAAAAAGTTTGCTAGCAGAGACACAAAACTTAACAAAATATTTAGCTGCCAAGTACCCGGCAACGACGCCAAAAACTTGGTGATGGGAAAATTAGAAGTCAATTTTACTCGACAACTAAAATCCCGTGGACGCGTATGCGATGCATGTTCTTAAGATATGTGTTGATAGTCATGCGTCGATGGTCATGCATTGGAATGAATATGATGTTAATAAATGTATGCGATGACCATGCATCCTATCACAAGTTTCCTTGTGCTCATGCCAAGTATAACGCAAACGCAAGTTTCTCGGGTAATCCGAGGTCGAACACAGGGACTTGTAGCTATATGTATGCGGTGATGTGCATGCGGCGGTTTGAAATAAAAGAATGGAAGGGGTTTTAAGTTAACCCTACTCCTACTCCTATCTAACAGACAACACAATGAGAATATGCATGAAGAGGTAGAGATACGACAACACTATTGCATGTAATAAATGTATGGGAAAATAGATAAAATGCGGAGATGGTTCATTGCAACCCTTAAAGTGAACCAAAGAGCAACCTTAGTCAATGCAAGCCATGCAATCATGTTACACACACGTGAACCTAACTTTAGGACGTAGTGTGTTGTATCTTCGATATTGCCGATAACAACTATGTCTACCTAGACCTCCATAACCAGCTCACTAGCTCCCGCCACATGGACATGGCTGCCACATAACCCCTTATCCTACTTCCTGGACGCATGCAAATCCATTCTGTAGGGTGCATACGCTGTGTGAAGCAAACGGAGCTTATCCCTAAGCTCCCCATTCTTGCCTATGCGTTCCAATCCGCTCTTCTGAGTCTTATATTTGTGTTTTAGACTACTCTCCCAAGTATGCCTAAATGATGAATGATGCACTCATAGGACAAGTTAACCACATGAACTTTGCTGACCTAAGATTGTTACTATCCCTAGTGAACAATGCATACATTACTTAATGCGACCAACCACTTACCCTCCCGGGCAGTTGATTGTTGTTGACTTCACTCATAGACAATCAATGTGTTAGCCTATAGACAGGCGTTGCAGTAGTTTCACACTAAGCAAATAAGAATACTCACACACTCGCGCAACACACACCTCTCGGTGGGTTGCTACATGCTTCATATCCCTAATCCACATGACTAAGTATGTGATACCCAATCAATCCCATTAAGTGTTGCAATGAAAGTAAAGATGGTAAGCAAAGAAGATGGAGATGAAGTCAAAGGAACAGAGAAATGCATTGAAAACAAATTTTATTAATTCCTTAATCACAAATGCTATACAATACAGTATAAAAAAAAGCAAGAAAAATGAAATGACCGGCTGGAAGCAAAGACTTGCTTCCAGCGGATGTGCATCAAGGCTACCGGTGGTGCCATGGATGGGCGAAGGAGTTGACTCTCTCGAGAACTAGCTCCGGTTGAAGGCTCCGGTCGTCACTCGGAATGGATGAAAGAAGTGAAGAACTCTAAGCCATCTTCTCACGCAGTTTGTCTGGATCACGGGGAAAATCCCCGATTCACAAGGATCATCCTCGGATAGTTTAAATTTCTCCTCATCGGCTTCTATTTATAGAGCTTGGATCACTGACAGCATTAATTGGACTGCTCTGAGTCTGACGTTCGGTGTGTTAGTCCTTTCTGAACCTCTGCCACTAATGGCATGGTAGGTGAAATGTCAGCATCTTATACACATCTAGATGTGTATAAGAGACAGGGCTTCTATTTATAGAGCTTGGTT
The DNA here is from genome assembly GCF_009727055.1 of Benincasa hispida. Classification (NCBI taxonomy): domain Eukaryota; kingdom Viridiplantae; phylum Streptophyta; class Magnoliopsida; order Cucurbitales; family Cucurbitaceae; genus Benincasa; species Benincasa hispida. The sequence continues at coordinate 62,939,118 of NC_052360.1, read as the reverse complement.
ACTGACAGCATTAATTGGACTGCTCTGAGTCTGACGTTCGGTGTGTTAGTCCTTTCTGAACCTCTGCCACTAATGGCATGGTAGGTGAAATGTCAGCATCATCTTTTGACTTTTCTCGAGGTAGATGCGTTGATGCGTTCATTCTACCAACCATGCGTTGATCCCATTAGAATGTGTTGTCGAATAGCTGTAATCATTTAATGACCGCATTCGTTTAATACCGCAACTCTACACGATGACCATAATCGCTAGGCGAGCGCAAATCCCACGCGATGGACGCATACGGCTGATTACCGCAACATCCATTGGTGATCGATGTGTTCGACCTTGCGATGGAGTGTTTCTCCGCATGCGATCGTCTATGCAGTGGTCCGGTTTCCACGTTTGCGTCCAATTCCTGTTTTAGCTACAAAAATAAAACATTGAACGCATAATAAAGCAAAATAACAGGTTAGCTGAGATTCAACATGCTGATCGACGCAAGCTCATTTTCTCGTGAATTCCTAACATGGTTGACGAAAGCTCAATATATTCAATAACAACTTTATTGAATTCTCAGAATAAGTTCTAATGTTTACAAACCACGAGTTTTAGGACATAAAACCCAACAAACTCCCACTTGGACTAAAACTCTAGTGGTAACTTATATATCCGATATATAAGACTAAATTTCTGAGTTTTATAGAGAAATACAATAAACTAGGGCATCACATACGCATGGTTTTTGCCATTTGGTATCTCATACCTGATATTTCTTCCACTTGCCCTAGGTTATTAATCTCTGGTATTTCTAGTCTTACTAGATGATTCTTAAACACTTTAGCCGAGAGAATCATTGTAAACATATTAGTATACAGATAGGTTTCTTATGGGAAAATCATCTTTTTCTCAATAATAGCTAGGAAACACATTTACCTCCCACTACATTAAGGTACTCTCAACTTTGATTAAGATGGTCTGACCTACCTTAACAAATCTTGTTAACAGTCAGAGGTAGAAATCTTAAATTCATTATACTTCGATCTTACTCATTTAAATATCTGAATATTTGTTGATGGCTATTAACAATTTGATTCTTAATAGAAGTTGCTAGAACAAACATAATTTTTTAGAAAAACATTTCATTCATAACAAAAAAATATGTACAAAAGGTTCATTACAAGGTTTAACAAAAGCAGGTAATATACATCTTCATCAGCAACTTCTCCTACTAGATGAGCTGAGCAAACGGTCTCCAGGATTTAAGCAGCTTGTTTTCCTTTCTCTGCTCTCTTCTCTACAAGATATTTAGGGAAATTTCTCTTCCAGTGCCCCAGCTCGTTGCAGTGGAAACATTTTCCTTTCTCTACAATGGTTTTCTTACTCTTCTCACCAACAGGATTTTTTCCTTTCCCATTGTCTTTCTTCGCTGGAATATTCTAAGTCTGTGAAGACGAGGCAACTTCAGGCTTGAAGGACATTCCTCTCTTCTCAACAGAAACAACATTTACTTCTGGTACTGGTTCCAGACCTTTAGTTCTCAACATGGTCTGAAAAACCTGCAGCTCATTAAGTAGAGTTGTCAAGTTGTATTCGATTTTATTTATCAAGGCATTGGTACAAAACTACAGAAAACTCTTCGGAAGAGATTCTAGAATAAAGCCAACTTGACTTCTCTCATCCATCATAGAATTGTTCACTTCAGCCACATTAAAGTGGACCATCATGTCCAGGACATGTTCACGAACATTGGTCCCCTCTTTCATGCGACTGTTGTAAACGTATTTGATAGCATCATGCCTCATGGTGAGGGACGGCTGTCTAAACATCCCTCTTAGAGATTCCATAATCTCTTTGGCAATGTTCATACCCTCGTGTTTTTTCATCAAAACGTTAGACAGACTGGCAAGAATATAAGCACGGGCTTTATCATTATCCTTGATCCATTTATCAAACGTTTCCCGAACAGTTCAGTTGGTATTTAAGCTAGGAATGAGAGGATATTCCTCCGTTAAGACAAATCTAAAATCGTCTATCGTGTGTATTATATTCAAATTTGATTTCCAGTTTACATAATTGTACCCAATCAGTTTGTCTGAAGCCAGCAATTGTATAATAGAACTCATTATTCTAAAATTATAAAAAAATATTATAAGTGAATTTGCTTTTAAATCTAATCAAGTTTTAGCAAAGTGATAATGTACCCATAATCATTATTTTTGTAACGATACTTAAGTGATTTAGAACAAATGCTACCGTGGGGCAGTTAAGAATTCCTTCACAAAAGCAAGACAGTTCCTGACCAAATACTATCTCCAGAATAACTCATATTCCTATAGTCATTTAGTTATCGTTTTCGGTCAAGATCATTACTAACACTTAGTAAGTCTTATAAGTGTAGACCTGCCATTTTCATATCTTACAGAATGGTATAAGTATGACTCCAAAATAGAAGAAAATACCCAAGACGGAACTATAAGGCCCTATTTATTTTTTTGAAGCCTGGGTTGTTCCAAATCCTATGTTACAACCCTCCGTAGGAATCGCTGCAGTTAACGACTAGCTAATGCCACATGAAAAATGACAGCAGGCACAACATAAGAATCTCGCGGTTCAAATTAATGGAGGAGACCATAGGACAATGTTGACACATGTCCTTCACCCACTTACTATGAACGACTTCCCCCATTCACTTTGTTATTGACCCATGCAAACATTTTTTGTATGAAGCAGTCGAGGTAAAATCGACAAGAAGCCGAGTATGGATCTCACAGTGTGAACTCTTGAAGACGTGAGAGTTAATAACTTTTATTCTCCCACTGAAGTGTTCTAAATGTTTGGGTATATTTATACTTAGGTTAGACGCCTAATTTCATACAACATAAGTCTAAGTAATTTATCCAAATATAACTCTTATAATTGGATTTAACCTACAATGTCTAGGTGATAAACCATTTTATTATCTCACATCGCTCACGAATGCTCATAAAACCGATTACTAACGCTCAATTATTCGGCTATAATCCCCAGGTAGGAGGTATTCCGTAGACCGTCAACTTAAATACCCCCAGCCTTCAACAGGATTATATATCGGTTGAGTTTGTAATCCTAGTTCTACAAGTTTAACGACCTATTTTAACTATTAAAACAAGTGGTTAACCTAAGTGAGCATGCAACTGTTCTTTGTTATGGATTTTAAACGTCTAACCAATTTTATAACGGCTTACAAAATTTAGACATGTTAAACATCCACGACAAATAACAATGGTATCTAATATAACTATTATATTAAACATAACCTTAACATGCATACTATATATCATAACAATTATAACATACTGTCAATGCAGGTTAAATCTACTTGGCATATTGTATGCATATATATGAATTGATTTAATTATCACATACATCTCATTCATAAACAATTAAATACTAATTGTTATGGTTTTTGTTTTGGCATAAACAAGCAAACAAATAGCTAACTATTACAAACAGCTTCATAATCGTCTTTGAACCACTCAAACCACTCCAAACCAAATCCAAAACAACTTGAACCGGGTTGGACGAGTCTGAACCGGACCAACCACAACCATTTGAAGTTGAACTGGATTGAACCTTGAGTAAACCGGTCGAACCGGTTACTCTCAGTCTAACCTTAATATGCTGCTAAGGTCGATCGTGTAGCGTTTGGAGGTAATCATCTAGCGTCGTCGCCTTGGGTTGAGAGGAAGTACACGATCGCTTAGTATTCATTGGAAACTAGACGATCGTTTAGCTTTATCGCATAGGACTAGACGATCATTTAGTTCCATCGTAGTGCAATCATTTAGCTCCATCGCATAGTACTAAACGATCGCATAACACCATCGCCCAGCACATTCAAGTCATCCTTTAGTATCCGCTGCAGCTAAATGATCGTATAGCTCCATCGTATAGAACATCATCGCATCACATAACATTTATCTACACGATCGCTTAGATCCGCGACCAAACGAACGTTTAGTGCTATTGCATAGCATTTCATCGTATCGTTTAGCGTGCATCGTTGCTAAACGATCATATAGTGCCATTGTTTAGCAAAATCAACGTATCGTCTAGTTCCCACTTATAAAACTAAATGATCGGGTAATGCTATTGTATAGCAAATGAACGCAGCGCTTAGCTCCCATAGGTACACGATCGTTTAGCATTCAACATCACAACAACCAGCGCATATTACTAAATGATCATATAGCTTTTCTTCTCATTGTGTAACGTCTAGAGCTAAACGATCATTTAGCAACTAGACCTCAGCAACAGATTTAAGCAGAAGCTGAAAACTCTGGAACAGCAGCTCGACCTCCTTCGCTTGTTTCTTCAATTACATCTTAATTTCAACTCTAATAACTCCAAATAAATTACATACTCTTGTTAAATGCTCATCAAACAAGAGCCAATTACAAATTTAATTGAGAAATTAAAGAGAATTAAAATGCCAAAACAGAGAAAACCATAGTAGTGTATCAGTTTCATATATCTCATGAAAAAACACCCACCTTGCAAAAATTAGACTGGATTGAAAGCTTAAAACCTGGCTCTGGTACCAATTGTTAGAGTTTAACAACATGCAGCGGAAGTATCAAGGATCCATAAGCATTCTAATTAACTAATTTTGGCAAAAACTAAAGCATGTTGTTCATAAAAATGGATTTTCAGAACATACCTTTGAAGAACTCTTCAAGAAAATCGTCTGTTCAGCTGCCGTCTTCACTTGATATCAATGTGAACCACCTCAAAGCCTTCCCTACTATGTTCTTGGAGCTTTATGCAAAGTTGTGGGACTCAAGAACAGCTTGTAGATGTGGAGAAACAAGGGAAGCTCACAGCAGCAAGTTGAAGAAGACAACTTCTTCTTCACCGAAATTTTTCTCTCAAAATTTTATATTCCTCTACTTCTACAAAAACTCCAATCTTCTTTATATATTAAGATGAACATTTAAAGAGATGGAGTGCATGGCTTGCAGCTCATGCATGGAGAATCAAAGTAGAAAATATCATGGTTTGTGTGTGAGCATAAAGATGATTATAATGGAGAAAAACCTTTTTCCACTTTATGCCATGCAAAACGAATTTCCATTTTATTTTTAAAACAAAAAATGAATTTTAAATCATTTTCATTCAAAAAATGATTTTATTAAATTAGTTTCATAAATTAATTTAAAAAGTTAATTAATTTAATATCAAATATTAAATTAATTTTTGCGCAATAATCATCTTTATATATTTAAATCATATTTAAATATTTATTCTCTTGTTCCATTTAATTTGAACATTTCAAATTAACTTCTCAAGCTACCCTAAAGCATACCCATTTACAAGCTAGTAGGGGAACCTCGTGGATCTACAAATCATGGGCTCCAACGATCCGAGATTAATCGGCTAAACTCATTGGACCAATCTAACCCCCATTCGTTAACTAATGGGTGATTCTACTAAAGCCCATAGCTAAACTCCCCTCACTGTAGATATATTATGTCCACTCGATATAACCATGATTAGTAAGTTAACCCTTCACAGGTTGCTCATAATAACGGCTAGGTTGAATCTCTGTTTTAACCCCGAAATTACCTCTTGTTCTTTAAGTTCCACTGATCCCCTAATGAACAATTGATTTGTGATCCAATCAACAAATGGAATCCCTCTCAGGCCAATGAGAGGGTGAGGCCTCTTGTTCAAGACCCAGAATCAGCACTTAAAGGGAACAACCTCCCTACTAACCCTAATCGAGTAGGAGTGAATTCCCTCTTGCACCCTATGTTCCCAGCTATTCATCCGGTCTTATCCCCAAAATGGTAAACTTATTGAGCAAAGGCAATTTGTCTACTCTCATCGTTTACAGATCAAAGGATAATCCTGAATAAATAGAAGTTCATAGTTAGCTCAGTATTAAGGTTAAGTTACCTAGGTCATCTCTTCGAAATTGTCAGTCTTAAATAGTAAACAGCGTTATAAAGTAAGAGTGACAGGTTTCATGGTCTGATCTTGCACAAAACTCATTTGCACAGGACACCTCCACTCCTCATGTCTCAACATGCACGAATTAGGATCACTTCGTATGTAGCACTTTACAACACTTTCTAACAACTATAGAGTAGGTTGCATCCAATAGTATTACAAGAATAAGGTACCCAACCTTATTCATATACTATAGATCATTTTGACTATTTACTCGAACCTGATCCACTTGTATGTCTCCACATAAAGTTCAAGTACTCATATAATAGTCAAGGGACTTGGGTTTATTGGATTTCTGAAAAACAATATATTCAACAACAACTTTATTGAATTCTCATAATAAGTTCTAATGTTTACAAACCATGAGTTTTAGAACATAAAACCCAACAGAAATTTCACCTATTGCTAAACTGTCTGTGAACTCAGTTTTGGGATTGACGAACCCACGAACAATGAAGATTAGAGGGGATATCAAAGGAGAATCGGCAGTGGTATTGATTGACTGTGGATCTACACATAACTTCATAATAAAGGGTCTAGCGAATCGTCTGCAGTTGAACGTCACAACCACGACCAAATACGAAATAATTTTGGGATATGGAAACTACTCGTTGGAAATGATAACTGGCGAGATATATGTGTAGAGTGCATGATAGTTTCATTCCCATTAGGAGTTGGCAATTAGGTGTACGTGATTTTGTGAAGATGCAATGGGTACACTTCTTTGGGGAAAACATAGGTCGATTGGAGACCTAACAATATATTCGTTCACGAGGGTTGGAAGATTACTCTGCAAGCAGAATCCAAGTCTGACATAAGGCAAAGGGTTAGGTCTGAAAATATATGTCGACGAAATAAAGATTGAGGCACGCTAGCGGCAGTACTTGATCATGGAGAGAGCATGTGAGGGTAATTCAGAGAAAATGAAGAGTGTAAAAGAGTTGTTAACATAACTTTACTTGAGAAACAAGGTAAAAGTGTGGGGGCGGGGGGGGAGAGAGGTTGAGATGTTAGATTAGGACTCCACTTATGTCTGCCAATATCAAACGAAATATACAAAGAATAAAAAAAGGAAAAGAGGAAGTCGGATTTGGTTGAATCGTTAAGAGTATTGTCGAAGGACTGTTGCGAGAAGTTGAGGTTTAAAATGAAGGAAGAAACTAGAAGGGGGTAGCAAAGTCTGAATATCACAAGTGAGGAAGGAGAGCTCTCGAGAGTGGGAGTTTGGAAGTCTCTGTCGCGGAGAGGTCATTGCAGTGTGTTGTTCATTGTCTACTTCTACTAGGCGATCGTGTAGCATTTGGTCGGTGATCGTGTAGCATTGGGTAGGCAATCGTATAGAAATTGATAGGCGATCATATAGAAACTGGTAAGCGATCATTTAGTAATACTGAGCGACCGTGTAGAACTTGTAAACGATCATTTAGAGTTTGGTAAACGATCGAGTAATAACTGTAAGCAACCGTTTAGTCTTGTTTGACTCTCATCACTTAATAAAGAAGTCATCCATCGTTCAATTGATATTCTAGAAGATTGTGCCAACCTGTTATGTTAATAAAGAATTTCAAGGATTAGTTTCCTAACAGATTACTATTAGCCAAGAATGATCTAAGATTCGATGGAGTATGCAAAAAATTGTGAGGCTTGTCAATACCATGCAAACTTCATTCATCAACCGTCCGAGCTTCTGCATCCGACTATAGCTTCATGACCTTTTGAAGCATGGGGAGTTGATCTTGTTGGCCCTATAACACCTAAGTCATCAGTAGGATATTCTTACATCCTCGCAGCCACTGAATACTTTTCAAGGTGGACTGAGGCCATTTCCTTAAAAGATGCTTAGAAACAAAATGTGGTAGACTTTATCTACACTCACATCATCTATCGATACGGTATCCCCCATTGAATTGTGACAGATAATGGGAGCTAGTTCTCCAATTGCTTAATGGACAGGTTGTGTGAGAAGTTCAAGTTCAAGCAGTTCAAGTCATCCATGTACAACGCTGTTGTAAATGGGTTGGCAGAGGCATTCAACAAAACATTGTGTAACTTGCTAAAGAAAATTGTCTCTAAGTTAAAGAGAGATTGGCAAGAGAAGATCAGTAAGGCATTATGGGCTTATTGAACCACTCATCGTACCCCTACAGAAGTCACACAATACACTCTTGTCTATGGAGTAGAAGTTTCCCTCCTTTTCGAAAGAGAAATTCCGTCATTAAGGATAGCGGTGCAAAAGGGATTGACTACAGAAGACAATGCTAAGTTATGTCTTCAAAAGTTAGAAGCACTTGATGAAAGACGATTGGAAGCTCAATAAGCATTGGAATGTTACCAAGCGTGAATGTCTAAAGCCTTTGATAAGCACGTGAAGTCTCGATCATTTCAAGTCAGTGATCTGGTGCTTGCTGTAAGAATACCCATTATCAGGACGAAACATACGAGAAATAAGTTCACACCTAAATGGGATGGACCCTATATCGTCAAAGAGGTCTACACAAATGGGGCATACAAGATCGTTGATCAATACAAATTAAGAATTGACCCAATCAACGACAAGTTTCTTAAGAAATTTTATGCTTGATAAATGTAAAAAAAAACACTATTTATCGTAAGAGTATAAACTATATGTTGCTCTTGGCCCGCATGAGCTTAAAAGGTGAATGACCCAAAAAACTTATGAACTATGTTATGAAAAGTACGTCAGCAACTTAAAGAACTTTAAGTTCAATCGCATAAAAAGTGGAAACTTAAAAGAAACTTCTAGCACTGGAATTTGTCATTAAAAAAAAAAAAGTGTCTTCCATGTAAGAGAAAGTTTCTTGACACTACAATAAACAAATCCAGCAACTAAAAGAGTTCAGAATTACAAAATTCTTGAAGCCACTTCACTGACGCATGTTTAGCTAAATAAGGCGGATAACATTGAATCATGGTACCCAGTTGTAGTTCTCCGTTTTTGCTGCATGGCTTCTAACATTTTATGTAATATATCTAAAGTCGTGACATCTTTATAAAAAAAAACTAAAGTAGTCTCAATATTGTTTATAGTCTCTCGCATTTTCTAGGCGTCAAGCTTATGTTGATTCAAAAGATTTTTATTCTCGAAGATCAGCTTGGATATTTCGACTCATTCAGTTTTGATAGCTCCCAACCTCGCTAACAATTTTTCCTCTTCTTCGATGGCTTGAGAATCACGCTCTAGTAGTACTTCTCTCTTAGCAAGGGTACTACTTTCGTCATACAATAACTTCTCTAGGTTAAACTTGGCCTCCTCCAGACATTGGCTTTTACTTGTCTGGGTCAATTGAGAAGAAAATGACGATTGGAACCTATTTTATTTCCCTACATTTTGAAAATATTCATCTACGAGTTTTCTAAGAGGGGGAAGGTTGGCACCACAAATGTAGGAAACTGCTACAAATATCTCGTGAGTTTCTTTTTCTAGACAAAGGAACTTCTCGAAAGGAGTACGCATGATTTTCTTATATATAGTTTCCCACATGGCTAAGACAGTGTGACATTGAACATCAGAAACGACATTGGCAGCACAAAATTTGGATACCTTAGAAGCAGCCAGGGGTGTTGTTTTATTCACTGTCTTGGGAGCTCCTTACCCACAAGAGTATTGGGGTTGATGCCCTAAATCTCGTATGATCCTATAGTTTGTAAACCAAACATTTGTGATGTAATAATATGAGATATTTTATTTACTACTGTCTATGAAATATAAGATATTTTAATTGCATTAACCACAAACCAATAAACTAAGATCCCTAGTTATCGTTGTAACTTAAGCATGTATGTGGAGACATACAAGTGGATCGTGCCTCAAGTGATAACCTAAATGGTCTGTAGTATATGGATAAAAAAGGAAAACGTTATCCTGGTGACACTACAGATACAGCTCGCTTTGTAGATGTTACAAGTGTTGTAAAATGCTACAAATGATCTGATCCTACTCATTCATGTGGAGACATCTGAGCGGGGGTATCCTATACAAAAGAGTTTGTATAAGACCGGACCACAAAATGTTTAGTCTCGTTATATAAAGTCGTTCATGACAGAGACTTTCGTTTCACTAAAATGACCATAGGTAATATGACATCAATCCTGAGTGAGTAGGGAACTCCTGCCTATGAGGACGGTTCTTTGATTTGCATGGGTGTGAGTGGCCAGATCGCCGACTTAAACCTGCCACTTTGGGGATTTGTCTGATTGGGGAGCTGAGAACACAGCTACACAAGATGGAATTTACTCTTTCCCCGAAGTAGGGGTAAGTAGATAAATTGCTCCCTTAAGGGCTGATTCTGGGGCTTGAACAATGTGGCGCCACACCTTCTCATGGCCCGAGAAGTGTTCACTCATAGTAGGACTATGATGTATTGCTCATTAGAGGATTCAGTGGTACTTAAGGAGTTAGATGTAACTACAGAGGCAGGCAAAATGGTAAAATGGCCAAACTGTACTTACGAGCGATTTATGAAGGGTCATCACACTGTTGATTGGATATATCCAATAGACACAGAAATATATATGTAGTGCAAAGAGTGCAGCTGTCGGTCTTTAGTGGAATATCCGATAGTTAACGGATGGTGGATACCATGATTAAAGAGTTTAGTCAGTTTTTCGCATACCATTGGAGCTTCAAGCTATAAGTCCTTAAGGTCCCCTTGGTAGCTCAATGGATCCAAGTTGAAAATCAGTTTTTGAGTTAATTTGAAGTATTTAAATTAACAAGATGAAATTTGATTATATAGAATATAATTAAACTGATGCAATTATGTGTGATATAATTGATTTGATGTATTAGATATATTAATTAGAGGAATTAATATAAATATGATTTATATCAAATGCAATAAAAGAGAAAAAAAACTATGGTTTAAATATTACATATGACGTGATATTAAAACTATAGGTTATAACTATAATATGATAAATTAGTTATTATATTTATTTATAGTAAAACAATTATAAGATAATTGTTTGGTTGGTTATTATTTTCTCCTTTAACTGTGAATAGTGGGAAGTTATTATCAGTTTTAATAACTGAAGGATAAAAGGAAAATTGTTTCAATTTTTCAATGATCGCATCATATCGATCAGGTGAAGAAAAGAGCTATATGATAGCCTTTGAAAGAGTGAACGATTAAGTATCAAGCAGGGAGTTTACTAGATGATAGTTCCTCATTACCCCAATGATCGAGTACCAAGTCTTACGATATACTTTCTTATTCTCCAACTTACTCGATTGTGTACTTTTTCTTTTCCTCTACCAAATACATACAGAGCCTACACCTCCTCGATTCTCACACTGAGAATATCAAGGTAGCCCCTTGGTAGTGTCGAGTATTTCTGTTCGAGTGTCGAGGATCGAGTATTGCTCGATTGTGTTCGAGGATCTGACAGTTTGTGATTTACACTGGATGTTCGTTGCGTTCGTGCATTTGATCGAGATTGCTTGGACGCGTGACTGGTGTTGATCGAGGGATTACACGAAGAATAGTGCTTTAAAGGTAAGTCACTCGATTCTAGTTGGTTTTAACTTAAAATCATGTTGTAATTTACTCGATGATGCATAATTGTTCTTGTATGATTGTAAACGTGTTGTTCTTTCACAATGGGTTTAAAACAATATTGCTTCCACTCAACGGTTCTCTTGAATCAGAGATCCTTCAAAGAGGACAAGCTAGAGTCAAAATTGTGCCAACAGAGGCCCCAGAACTGCCAGTACGGACAAATGCAAGTTCACAATCATTTTTACTCGCCAAGGCTTTTGAAGTTTCCCTGATTTGTAAGATTCTCTCTATTAAAGGCACGTTGGAACAACTAATTTCTTTGATTAGGGGATCTGAAACTTCAACATTCCCAACATCTACTTTCTCTTTAGTGTGATAGATGTCTTCAAAGGTAGCATAAACTTGATAAAATCGATTGATGGGATTCACTGGCAACACTTTAGAAGTATTGATTCTCTCGACGGTTGAGTCGACAGAGAAAGCCCCATTAGAGATTCTTCACTTCCTTGCATTGCAAGTTTTTTTAAGAGAGTTGTTCAGAGGTGACTGCAAAAAAAAAATGTAAACCATATACTCAAGAAATGAGATAAGAAGATTAAAAGAGAATGGTTGATATACCAGTTGAGAGCATTAAGGACCGCTGGATTGTTTTGATCCCTTTAAAAAAAAGTCATGATCCAACGCCTTTGGCTTCTTGGAGGGTCTTTTCCAATGACGGTCACTGGTGCTACTAGGGCTCTCCTCTTCAATTTAGTTTAAAGCATCTTTCTGCAAGATAACTATTATCACTTCAATCAAACGAATATGTGTTGCCCCCTTGGGTGGCCTCTTTACCTTTGGGTAGTTTAGGTTGTGTCAGAGGAGGAATTGCACTGGTCATTAAATGACGTCTGTTCTCTTAAAAGTAATTTTCGTGCTTTGTCAGCTACCAATCCTTGAACCACTGAGTAGCATGGGTGTGCGGATCTAACTTACGAGCCGGCAGGATTACTCAAGTTAACGTCTTACGTCTCGTGCATATTCTCTAGTAATATAACACATTCTTCGATGTGATGGCAGGTGGTATTCCCCCTATATCATTAGGAATTTCCTGGTAAAAATTGAATTATTGGCTAAATTGAGAGGGATTATATGATTCTATAGTCCAAACATTACCACATTAGGAAGATAGGTAGAATGATCGCATACTGGAGAAATAACTAGACTTTAGGAATGACAAATCTCTGCCATCGGTCATGCATTCATGCCTACTTCTGTTCTGAATATTCACATGCCATTGAATACTTGTACCGCTATGGATCAATTCTCGCACCTCGTACTCATCAAAGTAGATTGAGCCACCCTCGCCAGAAAAGTTGGCCATCTTTGGACCCCAAATGGCTACAGGAGTGGGATAGTGCGTATTAAAATAGTGGGCTAGCCAACCGTGGACATAGTGTATAGAAAAGAGAAAGTCCATGCGTCCAATTGGGTTTGAAGCTTTAGTTATCAGCCCTAGGCAGTGAAATATATTGGCTAAATCCGGAACGGTAAAACTATAGACTGTCCCGTCAACCATCAAGCTAGCAATTCTAAAGACTCTAGGGCAAAGATTGCCTCCCTTTTTATGGGAACACAAAAAGGCATAACCAACATGATAAAAAAAAACAGCCAAATATGTTTTATCCTTCAGGTTGTCTTTTATCTTGAGTTCTGCGAATAGCATATTTTTTCTACTCGACCATTCTCGAAACTCGATCTTCGTACCATCAGGATTCTGTGTAGACTGAGAGCGAGGGGCTTTCTTTTGCTTCATGTAGTAGGTTATCATATCTTCGAGCCCCTAGGAACCAAAAAGAAATCCAAAAGCTAATGGACACTAGGGAATCATTCTTAGAAGGTGTCCTGAGATTTTCTCTCTGCAAAGAAACTATTGAATAATACGCCTGGAAAAGATGTTCACAAGTCTTTGGTAGATATTTCTCCTTACCTCGATAGCCAGTTAATTCTTTAAGGGAAGGAGTCACCTCCTCATAAAAGCTCCCCCTGATTGGAAGACCCTCAAATGACCATAGGTCCCATAAAGAAATTGATAATTCGCCTATCATAGTGTGAAGAGTGTTAGTTGAAGGACACCAAGCTTCGCAAAAGGCTCGAACTATATCACTATTACGATCATATGTGTATAGAGAAGCCATCACTGCGCCAAATAAACTGACATCATAAAGAAATCACTCATTTCGGCCGACTACAAATTCAAGGCACTTCTAGTAGTAACCAGTAAAGCCAAATTCTCCAGAAACCTTCATTATGGCATTCTAATAAACCTGACCTTCAATTATACGATGTCCCAGAGTTAACACGTGGTCGGATTTAGAGGTCTTATCGTGAATGGAAAAGTCTCGACTTCGCCACAAGAAAGTTAAACCCATCTTTTATTGGCTAACCTTTATCTTCAAGAATCACGAGGTATTTCTCACCAAACGAGATGTGTTTGATAAAGTGAACCATTGTTCTGATAAAAAAAAACAACCATAAAGGAAAAGTCTCGACGGCATAATCCAAAGGCAGTTAGACATAAAAAAAAAAAAAAAAAAAAAAAAAAAGGTAAGCCCCATAAAGCTTTACTATATTTTAAGCTTTAATGGGTTGTTAGACCGAGGTCATCCTTAAGTTGAACAAGAAGTGATATAATAAGGTTGTTTAGATCTTTTCATTCTGGGTTCATCCCTACGCTGATTAAGAAGTGTCGAGGAAATAAGATTATTTAGACCTTTTTAGAGTCATTCCTATGTTGATCGAGAAGTGATGTAATAGAGTAGTTTAGACCTTTTCGGGGTCATTCCTATGTTGATTAAGAAGTGACGATGTAATAGGGTTGTTTAAACCTTTCCAGGATCATCCATATGTTGATTGAGAAGTGATGTAATAGGTTTGTTTAGACCTTTCCAGGGTCATCCCTATGTTGATCAAGAAATGATGATGTATTAGGATTGTTTGGATCTTTCCGGGGTCATCCCTATGTTAATCAAATAAGGTGAAGGAAATCAATCATGAGGATTTCCATCAGCAGCGGAAGGATCGTTCCAAATTCCATTCGAAATTGAACATAAACAATTACAGTCACAGAACAAAAACTAACAGGTCATGCACAAAATGAAATTACAGCATGCTTTCAAGAATGTCAAGGGATAGAGTATAAGTATCTTTGAAGAACCATTCTTCAAACTCCTTCGATTAGTCTCCAAGTGTCCAAGAACTGTAACGCTCGAGCATAACAACCGATACAACAACATGATCAACAACAAACACCACGCAAATAACAGGAACAGCCAAAAGCTCCTCGAACACAATCGAGTTGAGTGAGGACACCACCACAATGGTTACCTTGGTATTCTCAGTGTGAGAATCTAGGAGTTGTGGGCTCTATATGGACTTGGCTTGAGGAAGAGACTGAAGGACAACAATTGTGTAGACGATCGAGCAAGTGGGAGATATGATGTTGTCTATCGTATAGATGAATGCTCGATCATGTAGAAGATGGCATCCTATCGTATAGACAAAACTATGCGATCGTTTAGCTATGATCAGCTTAATGAACTATCGTAAAGTTAAAGTCCACGATCGTTTAGTCTCTGTATTGTTATCGTTTAGTGAAACACTTTCACTTGATAGCTTCTCCATGAGTTATTTCCGAATGTAGTAACTCTTTAAAATTAGGAAAACATTTTTTCTTTTATCTCACAGTTACCATAAAACCACCAATAACCTCCCACTCATTTGGTTATTAGAGAAAAATAGATAATTATCAAATAATTAATATTATTATAAATAGATATGATATCCAACTTACCATATTACATTTATAACCTATAGTTTTAATATTTCATCTTATGAAACATAAGAACCATAGTTCTTTTTCTATTTTATGGTACTTAATGTAAATCATATTTACATTAATCCTCCACTTGATGCATCTCATACATCATACCAATTATATCATATATAATTGAATTTCTTCATGTTAATTTGAACACTTCAAAGTTCAAACTAACTCCAAAAATTGATTCTCAACTTGAATCCATTGAGCTACCAAGGGGACCTTATGGACCTATAGTTTAAAACTCAACGGTACGTGAATAACTGACTAAACTCTTTTGTCATAGGATCCACCATTCGTTAACTGCCAGGCACTTCAGTAAAGATCGACAACTGAATTTTTCTCACTACAGATATATTTTTGTGTCCATATCAACCTATCAACAATGTGATAATCCTTCACAGATCGCTCGTAAGTACAATTGGAGAAATTTACCATTTTACCCCTATAGTTACATCTAACTCCTTAAGTACCACCGATTCTTCTAATGAACATAAATCATAGTTCTACTATGACTAAGCCCTCTCTTCCAAAGAGAGGATGTGGCCATTATGTTCAAGACCTAGAATCAACCCTTAAGGAAGCAATCTATCTACTTACCCCTACTTCAGGGAATGAGTGAATTACGTCTTGTGTAACTGAGTTCTCAGCTCCCCAATCAGAAAAATCCCCAAAAAGGTAGACTTGTTAAGTTGGCAATCTGGCCACTCTCACCCATACTAATCAAAGGACCGCCCTCAAAGACAGGAGTTCCCAAAACACTCAGGATTGAGGTCGTGTCACCTATGGTCATTTAGGTGAGATAAAAGTCTCTAGTATCAACAACATTATATACAGAGTCTAATCATCTTGTGGTCCGGTCTTATACAAACTCTTTGTATAGGACACCCCGCTCGCATGTCTTCATATGAATGGTCAGGATCTACCATCTGCAGTAGTTCACAACACTTGTAAACCAAGTGGGTTGTATTCGTAGTGTCACCAGGATAAGGTATCCCTCTTTGATCCTTATACTACAGACCTTTTAGGTTATTACTTAAGGCATGATCCACTTGTATATCTCATATATATGCTTAAGTTTACATACAATAACCATGGATCTCTGTTTATTGGATATGAGTAAATGCAAGATAAAATAACTCTTATTTTATTCATAACAATATGTAAAATGTTTACAAACTACAAGACTCCGGGAGAATTAGGACACCAATCCAAACATAAGGTTGTTAGACCTTTCTAGGGTCATCCTTATGTTGATCAAGAAGTGATGTAATAGGGTTATTTAGACTTTTCCGAGGTCATTCCTATGTTGTTCAAATGAGGTTGTTCAAGATGTGGCGGTATAATAGGGTTGTTTAAACCTTTCTGAGGTCATCTCTATCTTCGTTAAGGCGGCAGTCATATATCGAAGCATTTCTACAAAAAAGAAATCACCATTTGCAAAAATAATAATAATAATAATGAGTTGGCAAGATAAAAAAAAAAAAAAAAACTAAAAGTTACTCCCTCGAATGCAGTTACAAGTAGCTTTAATTTCTGTAAAAAAAAAAAAAAAAAAAAAAAAGGACAAGTTAGTAAAAAAGTAAATTCCAAATGATGGGAAATGGAAATTTAAGAAAAAATTGAAGAAAGAAAAGGAAAAGATTGAAAAAAATGGAAAAAAATCCTTAAAAAATAAAAAAAGGAAAAGAATTTTTTTTGAAAAAAAGGAAAAGAAAAAATGGAGAAAGAAGAGAAAAAATAATTAAGTAAAATTTAAAAAAAAAAAGAAAAGAAAAGGAGGAGAAGGCGGGTTGAAAAAACCCTAGTTGCCTCCCACTTCCTCTTCGACGGTCGCCAAACGAGGGCAAGTGCGGCGAGCGACGATGAGTGGCAAGTGTGCGGCGGCAGAAGTCTCATCTGAAAGCATCAAATCTGTCAACAAATGGGCAGCAAATGACAGCGGGTAGCACGACAACATTGGATCTGTAACTTGAGCAATGGCGGGTGGCATAGCAGCATTAGATGGCAGGACGGTCATAAAACGACATCACAGCAACAAAGGATTCATGTGAAGAATAAACATCTAACTAGCGGCTGTGGCTTCACTGCTCGTGGCTCTGGCACCTCGGCATGGTTGGGTGGCTACGTGGAGTAGCTAGAGTTAGAGATGTCCATTTAATCCACAGGGACCCGCCCCATCTCCGAATACACAGGGAATGGGGGAAGGAGTGGGGAATTTTTTTTCCCATTTACATTTCAGGGCCGGGGACGGGAATATATTCCTCGTCCCCGGCCTCGCCCCGAGTATATATATATATTATAGAACCTAAATAGACAAGTAATTTCCTGTCCCCTCTCGTCTCCGTGTCCGTGTTTTCCTTCTCCGACTCTCCCTCTTAGCTTCGAGTCTCTGACTGTCAACATCCCACTGTCGGCTCTCCCTCACAATCACTCGCCCACTGGCCCACTGTCACTTGCTCGATCACTCCCTCACAGTCACTTGCTCAGTCAACACCCCACCGTCAGCTCTCCTTCACAGTCACTCGCCCACCGGACCAACGTCACTTGCTTAGTCACTCCCTCACAGTCACTTGCTCAGTCGACAGTCGAATCCCTCTCCGTCGGCTCTCCCTCACAGTACCTCGACCACTTATCTACTGTCCGATCTGCCGACTCTCCCTCGAGGTATGCCCGAGACTTCAAAATCCGAATATTACTTTAAGATCCGATTTGTTAGAAGATAAAATTGAGTTATAGTTATTTTATTTGTTTGATTTTTGGTATTTTTGAATGGTTATAAATTTGAATGTATGTACGCTTTTTGGTATATTTAATCTTTGAATGTTGGTATTTCTGAATGGTTAGAAATCTGATCTGTTAGAAATTCAAATTTGATTTTTTTGTATGTCTGAAATTTCGGTATGTTTGATCTTTGAATGTTGCTATTTGAATATTTGTAGGTGAAAATGACTCTATCGAATAATAATGAGTTAGAACAAGGTGGTTCAACTCAAACATCTATGAACATGAGCAAATCAACACCAATAAACAGTATTTCTAGTGGTAATGATCAATCTACACCTATTACGTTAGATACCAATGATAATGAGGATGTACTAGAAAGTAATAGGTTGACGTTAGTAGTATGGAATCATTATAAAAGACAAAAAATTAATGACACTATGAAAGCAATATGTAATTATTGTGGAAAAAAGTTATGAGGGGAATCTAAAAATGGGCAAAGCATTTACATGACCATTTCAAAATTTATCCCTTACGGAGACAAAAAGACATTAGACAATCATGTTTGAAACCTACTAAAACCAATGAAGGAGAAGTAGTCTTAAATCCGACCGATTATGAAGCTTCTAGAAGAGATCTTGCTTATTCTATAATTTTACATGACTATCCAATAAACATGGTTGAACACAAAGGGTATAGAAAGTTTTTGAGTGGTGTTCAACCGTTGTTTAAGATGATTTCAAGAACCACGATGAAGAGAGATATAATAAAAATTTATGAAGAAGAGAGAATTAAAACAATGAAGTTTTTAGAAAACAATAGAAGTATGGTTGCTCTTACTACGGACATGTGGACTGCATCTAGCCATAAGAAGGGATACATGGAAATCACCACACATTTTATTGATAATTCTTGGGTCCTACAAAGCAGACTCTTAAGGTAATTTAAATCTGTTATGTTGTTATGTATTTTTTTTGTTCATTTGGTAGTTTTCATTTTAATATATTATTACATAATACTACTATACTAGGTTTGTACACGTGCCACATCCACATACTGGACAGTTACTTTCTAAAGTATTAATAGAATGTATTTTTATTGAAACATAGATCGTAAATTATCCATTTTAACAGTAGATAATTGTTCAACAAATGATGCAATGGTTGACATTTTATTAAGGAAGTTAGATTTAAGGACACTATGGTTGCATGGAAGTTTGTTCCACATTCGTTGTTGTGCACATATTTTGAATTTGATAATGAAAGATGGTTTGGCTGTAATTTCGGATGGTATAGAGAATATTAGAGGTACTGTTCATTTCTGGACTCTTTTTGTAAAAAGGAAGGAAAAATTTGAAGAAGGAGTTCGTCAATTACAAATTCCATGCACTAAAAAACTATGTCTTGATTGTGTTACAAGGTAGAATTCAACCTTTGTGATGCTCAAAACTGCTTTGGAATACAAGGATGTTTTTCCTCGTCTAAAACAACATGTACCACTATACACTTGTCTTCCTTCAGATACTGATTGGAATTTTGTAAAATAAATGTGTGATAGATTAGAACCATTTTACTTATGACTGAGTTGTTTTCTGGGTCAAGTTATCCAACCTCCAATGTCTTTTTCGAAGAAGTTTATCAAATTAGATTGGAACTTTCTAAGTGGCTTAACTCTGATGTTGAGGAGGTACAAGTAATGGCATCAAGAATGATTGCTAAGTTTGAAAAATATTGGAGTGTGATTCATGGTGTATTGGCAATAGCTACAGTATTAGCTCCTAGGTTTAAGATGAGATTGATCCAATTTTATTTTCCTCAAATCAATTGATCTCATCATACTGTTGAAATTAAACGTGTTAGAGACTTATGTTGTGATTTGATGGAGTTTTATATTTCAAATTCAAAAACAATAGAAGAACCTCAACGTTCTACATCTATAATTAGTACTTCTTCAACTTTAAGGCAAGATGGAAGTAGTAGTTCAACTGCTCTTGTTAATAGGAAAGATCGATATCTCAAGTTTGAAGAGTTTGTTAATAATGTTGAAAATGATGTTGATAATGTCAAATTAGAGTAGGATCATTATTTGGATGAGTCTCTTCTATCGTGGTAACATTTTGCAATGGTGGAAGTTGAATGGAGTGAAGTATCCTGTTTTATATCAAATTGCAAAAGATATTCTAGTCATTCCCGTCACTACTGTTGCTTTTGAATCTGCATTTAGTATTGGTCGTAGACATGTAGGTCCACATCATTCTCAAATTCATGAAAATTTATTGGAAGCTTTGATGTGTACTCTAGATTGGTTATGGGCAGAAGGTATGAATTAGTATTATTGTTTAATTTATTTAATAAACTTTTATTATTTTCAATGTAAGATCTAATTTTTCTTTTACATCTCTTAAATAGATAAGCATACTCCTATAGATGCTAAAGATTTGGAAAATGTTCTTGAGGATCAAGATCCAGATGATGTAAGTTATAAGTTTGTGTATGATTATTATTATTAATTTAATATTGATTTATATTAAAATGTACAATATTTGTGTTATTTTTCAGGAATCATCTCTTACAAAGTTGGATGAAATTCGTTGATGGCAGCTTGGTTTGGTTATGTTATTATCATGTTGTCATGTTGTGTTGTGTCTTAAACAAATATGTTGTTGTTGTCATGTTGTAACTTTTCTTAAAACAATTATTGATGTATATTTTTATTATTTAAGTTTAATTAGAATTTTAATGAGAATTATTGATGGATTATGAATTGATGTTTTTATTACTTAAGTTTATGTTGAATTTTAATGAGAATAATTGATGGATTATGAAATTTGAAATGTTTTTAATAGAAAAATTGATAATATTCTATTGAAATTTGTACTAAGAAATGTTTTGTTTCAATTAGAATTGCATTAGAAAAGTCCATAGTTGTAACTCCTCCTCAGCAGAAGCGCGTGAACACACGTGCCAATGATTTTTTTTTTTTTGGAAAACTTGAAAAACAGAAGAAAAAAAAAGTATAACATGTATAAGATAAACATTAATTCCTCCCCACGTCACCAACACTTCGTATTGTGAAATTCTTCCTCGAACTCGAAGCTACTTCCAAGTACATGAATAACCACAAACAATGGACACCACCAGTCAGAAATCTTACTATTCTCCAGCAAGAATCGAGATTGTGGGATTTCACTTTTGGAAGGGAAAGTTTTTATAGAGAATGTCTTTTATGTAAAAGCTTTGAGAGAGAATTACTTGAAATGTTAGAGAGAAAGATGTAAAGAGCTTCTTCTCTCAAATCTCTAATAAAATTTTCTCAATATGAGAGTGTAAAAGAATTGGTTCGAGGAGGAGTTACAACTCTCCTCCACCAATACATAGAATAACTTCTTGGGGAGTTATTCTCATTTAATATACAAATATATATATATAATATATATATATTAAATCTAAGTTTACATATAATTGAATAAATATTAATTAATTAATTATCATATATTTAAGGAAAATTATTTCAAATGACAAAACTATTAAATATTTACAAAATATAATAAAATTTCAGAATCTATCAATGATAGATATTAGTAGACACTGATAGACATCTATCATATTTTTCAATATCAGTGATAGAAGTCTATCATTGTCTATCAATGTCTATCATTGATAGAGTCTGAAATTTTGTTATACTTTGTAAATATTTTGGTTCATTTTTCTATTTGAAAGCATCCTTGTATTTAATATCATTTGAATCATATTCAAATAATATCCTCTCACATAACTTATAGTTTTAATGAATCTCATTAATATTAATTTTAGCCTATATTTTTATATGAATCTAATTCATATAAATAATATTTGAATATTATTTAAATATTTATTTCTCTTAATAACCTATAGTTTTAATATGAATCTCATTCATATTAATTTTAACATATAGTTTTAATATGAATCTCGTTGATATTAAATTAACCTATAAATATAATGTGAATCTCATTCATATTATTTAATATTTGAATCTTATTCAAATACATTATTCTCTCATATAATAAAATATAAATTTGAATCTCATTCAAACTTAACTATCATTCAATAATTAATTAACTATATATATATATATATATATATTATATTATATTATATTATATTAATTGTATCTCATACAATTAATTCCCTTATATAATTTAAACAATTCAAATTAATCCAAAATTAGATGATTCTTGTTTTACCTTTAGTGAGCTAGCAAGGAGGCCTAATGGACCTACAAATTAGAAGCTTAATCAATTAAACTCTTTAGTTGAATTAATCAAAATTCATTAATTGCAGGTTACTCCACTAAAGGCCCATAGCTGCACTATTCGCACTGTAGATATTTTTTTTGTATCCATGGATATAACTAATCAACAATAAGTCAACCCTTCACAAATTGTTTGTAAGTACAACTAGGTCAAATTACCGTTTTACTCCTATAACTACATCTAACTTTTTAAGTCCCACTGATCCTCTAATGAACAACCTATTTATGGTTCTACCATAAACAAAACCCTCTCGGGCTAGTGAGAATGAGGGGCTCTATTGTTCAAGACCCAGTGTCGAGACTTAAGGAGCAATTCATCTACTTACCCTAAAGACAATAATGAGTGAATTCCATCTTATGTTCCCAATTTCTTACTAGGACAAATCCCCAAAATGGTAGGCTTATCAAGTCACTCCCACCCATACAAATCAAAGAACGCCCTCATAGATAAGAGTTCATAAGTCACTCAGGACTGAGATCGAGTTACCTATGGTCATCTTATGAAGTGTTAATCTTTTAAATCAACGTTGTCATAAAGAGAGATTAATCATTTCGTGGTTCGGTCTTATGCGAACTCTTTGTGTAAAATACCTTCACTCACATATCTCCACATAAACGATTAGGATCAAATTATTTGTAATACTTTACAATTTTTGTAACAATTACAAATGGGGTCGTATCCGTAGTATCCACAGGATAAAATGTCCAACCTTATCCAAATACTACAGATTACTTAGGTCATTACTTGAATATGATCCATTTGTACGTCTACCACAGACTGTTCAGGTTTCATAAAATAATCTTGGATATTTCTTTAATGGATAATTGCATATATAAAACAATTAACCATTATTTCATATAACTGATTATTCAACGAGGTTTAGGACATACATCCTAACATATTGTAAATGTATGTGTAAATGTTGATGCGAGAGGAGAAATTTAAAAAAGAAATGGAAGTAATCACAAAATAATATAAATTTTGGAAATAATTTGAGATAAAACGATCTAAAAATTATGAAAGTTTTGAATGCTAAAAGAAAAAAGAACTAACTTCAATTCAATTTTGAGGTGAAATGATGTGAACATTTATTGAAAAAAGTTTGAATGAGGTTAAAAATAAATATAGGTTTTTTTTTATGATTTTTCCAAATTCAATTTCTTTAGAAATGAAAGTTTTAGGTCGAAAATAAAACTAAAAATTGAGAAAAGTTGGAAATTGAAACAAGTAGCATATACAAAAGCTTAATCCTTTGTCGAAAATAATATTGGTGTATGAAATTATAGAATTGTGTGTAATCAGGAACGTAAAATCGAAAAACTTGAACTGGATTAATATAGTTAATTAAAATAATTGAAATTTTCTCCGAATGTCAAGATTTCTCAAATTTTTCTCAAAACCTTGAAATTTCGTCAAAATGAAGAGAATCGAAATATTCTATCTCAAAATTTCGTCAAACATGAGAAAACAAAATTTTCCCAACAAAATTTTCGAGTAGTAACTTTGGTATAATTTATGTCCCAATCTTAGAATATTATGTTGAATATATGATCCATTTTCTCCATATTGTGACACGTGGGATTCTTTTTTTCTCAATATCGAAAGTTTGAAGATTGATAAGTAGTAAATATATATACAAATCATGGTTAGATTGTAAGTGAAATTTCTATATATTTGGAGAAAATTAGAATTTAGTCTAATTAAAATTTAGTCTTTATTATTTAATAAAACTCTCTTATTGAAAGTATAAGGATTAAATTTAAAGAAAAATTCATTAAAAATATGGGAAGTAAATTAAATAATTGAAAGTACAATAATTAAAACAGAACGAAATCCTTTAAAAAAAGATAGTTGCCAATATAGACATTAGACCAAAAAACATTAGCAGATATAACATAATGTAAAAAAAATTACAAATATGGCCAAATTTAATTAGTCTATCAATGATATAACATATTATTGATAGGAGTCTCCTAGTAATAGACCATATCATTAATAAGAGTTTCTCAATGATAGAAGTCTATTGCTGTTAGACTTGACTATATTTGCAATTTTTAAAAATGATGTTATACACTCAGTTATTATTCCTAAAAATGTCACTAATTATAATTACCTTTATAAAAAAAAGATAAAAAAAAGATTTAAATAATATTTTAACTTTAGAATTATTTATATAATTGTGAAAGTATGGGAAGTCAATTAAATAATTGAAAGTATAATAATTAAAATTGAACAAAATCCTTAAAAAAAAAAGGAAAAAAAAAAGAATTTAAATAATATTTTAACCTTTAGAATTATTTACATAGTTGTCAACGTTATAGAATGCTAGCATGCTCTTCCTATTTTGTATTTCTAATGTAAATAAAATCAACATATATTCTTTGGTACAACGAATGAGAGTATGGGATTTTTTATTTATTTATTATATATATATATATATATATATATATGTTAAAAGAATGTGTGCATTGCGTGCTTCACTTTGACAATAAAATGGCTAATTATATTATTGTTTTAAACTAATAATTAATAATTAAATGGATTATGGGAAAATTTGTTTATTAAAACAATGTGTGCATTGCATGCTTCACTTTGACAATAAAAAAGTTAATTACATTATTATTTTAAACTAATAATCAATAATTAACTACACTAAAAATTGATGTTAGAATAATACAAATTTAAAATGGAAAAGGAGTTGCCTGTATATAATCTTTTCAGTTTTATCATCAAACCTTCGTAAATACAATAATTTATTAATAGTTCTTCTAAATTAACCATTAAGAATTACAGAAAAATCAAACTATCTCTCTAACTAAAAATCATATTAACTCTAAATTTCGCAACGTATCAAATTTTTACTCCAAACATCTTAAATATAATATTATAGTTTTTTTTTTCGTTATTCAATAGTTGCTAAATTCCTATTAATTTTAATAAAAAATTAAGAAGCTCTTAAAACATATGAATTAAAAAAGAATTTAAGTGACACAATTAGCTAAACTAATGCATAATGTTGACTATGGAATGAAAAAAAAAAATCATGTACTTTTTCTTCAAGTTCCATCAATTTCACATATAGTATATGTTTTATGTTTTATAATTCGTTAAATGCAGATAAAAAAATCTTTTTAACGCTCTTTGAAATGAAAAATTATCAAAATGTAATAATCACAATACTTGTTAAATTTAAAATTAAAATGATAATATTTGTCAAAATTTGAAGTTTAATTAGATAAAATTAGATCAAATCGAGACTAACTCAATTGATATCCAAATGGATTAAAAACTACGAGGTCGATGTTTCACATTTTTAGTTCCAATTGTACTTAAAAAATAGATAAAATTATAAATTTAGACTAAAATTATACCGTTTATCAAATTTAGAGGTATTCATTAAGTTTTTAGATAAATTAAAACGTATTATTAACGATTAATAATAATTAGAAAATTAAAAAGAAAGAAAAACACAGCCCACGTTTTTCTTACAGAATTAAAAAAAAAGGAAGAAAAACTCGCCCACTTTGTAAAATAAAATAAAAATAAATAAAAGAAAGAGGAACCTCAACCCTCTCATCTTCTCCTTCAATCTTCACGCCGTCTCCTCCGACCTTTCCAGCAGCTCACTGTCGTCGCCGTCGCCGTCGCCGTTGCCGTCGCTGTCGCTGTCACCGCCTCTCTCCAGTTCATTGCTGCCACCGCCGTGTATTCCTTCACTCGTGTCGCCGCAGCCTCCTAGCGGCTTTACGCTGATTTTATACTCTCTTCTTCTTACGGGTATTCTCCCAATCTCCACACTTGTTTTTCTCCACTTGAGAAACATAAATCAGGACTATCTAATTGAAGATTAGATGATCTATTGTTTTCGAGCTGCCTTTTGATTTGTTGCATATGTCTGTCAATTGAGGCTTTAATCATCCGTATATATCTTTGGTCTCTGCTGAAATTGCCTTGCGACCAATAACTTTCCAGCATCTCCTTTCTTTAATTATCAGAGAATCGGTCGGAAGTAATCTCCTTTTAATTATCAGAGAATCGGTCAGAAGTAATCTATCGCATTATCCCATTCTCTTTTAATCCATAGCTTGTAGGAGTTACTTTGATTCACCGAATAACCTCAAACCATATTTGTATATGTAGATTATAGTCGGAAATAAGACAATTAGTTTATTTATTATTATTTTTTTAAAATAAAATTAAGATTCTCTCCCTCAGATTAACCAATACGAATCTATGATTTTTTTGGATTTATTGCAAACAAGATTCATCTATATGCTTTATACTTCATGTTAAGTCATTATGGAGCTCAAAAGAAACTAATTGAGTAAAGATTGAATCAATTGGTAGATTGGGAGGCTTGGTAATCATGTGGGATGAGATGCAAGGCGAAGGTTTTAGAAGTGTTAAAAGGTGGCTATCTCCTCTCGGTGGAAAGTATCTTTTCTGCAAAATAAAGTTTTCTGGATTGCAAATTTATATGGTCCAAATGAGATCGTGTAATTCTTATTGTGAAGATTCATGGAGTGTGGGGTGATTTTAATACAGTCCATTGGGTTCATGAGCAACTCCCAATTTGAAGATAGACTAAAGGTATGCAAGTTTAATAAAATTATGGATGAGCTTGGTTTGATGAAAATTTCTATAAAATTCACATGGATTAGGGAAGATAGTGGGCCTCAGTCTTTGTTAGATCACATTTTTTGAGAATTAAAGAGCAGATCCCAATTGGAAGACAAACAAAGAATGGGATTCCGTGTTTGAGAATTAAAGAGCATCAAAACTGGACCCATGGCTTAGGGATACTTCTTTGAATCTTTGTTTTCCTAAGCTTTTAGTTTTTGCCATCTCTACGTCTCATTGTGGCTTGGTTTCAAATATATAGGATTCTCACTTTCTGTCATGGTCTCCAGTTTTTCAGACATTTGAAAGATGATGAAACCATTGCTTTCCAAAATCTTTTGGGTCTTCTAGATACCATCAAGGTTGGTTCTATAATCTATTGAAGATTCACAATCATGTCTTCATGTATTGTTTGGGTGAAATCTTTTATCAAGGAACTTGCTTCTACGTCTCCTATGCAAAATTATCTGTTTTGGGCCAATGGCAGCCTTAATACATCAAAGATTTTTAAATGGATTTTCTCAAATGTGTCAAAGGATAACATTCTTCAACTAGTTGTTGGTCCTTTGTTGCCCACAAAATCAAATCTACTTTGGTTAAATGGAGTCAAAGCTCTTTGACCAGTTTGAACTAGAGATTCTTTGAAGACAAGCATCTCCCTTGGTTTGACCGGTTTGAATATGCACGATTAAAGGCTTCATCACAGTCTCCTCTTTCCAAGCCTTTTGCTGATTTTTCTTTTTATGACATTTGTCAAATTGGGATTTTTTTTAGAATCAACTTTCATTAAGTAAAAAAATGAAAGAATACAAGGGCATACAAAAAAAAAAGCCACAAAAGCAATCTCTCTAAAGAAAGGGTTTCCAACTAAGTCAGATGTTACCTAGGGAATAATTACAAAAAAGTTTTGAAACTGAAGCCCATAGTGAAACATGAAACCTCACTAAGGATCAAACTTCAATAGGGTCCTTATCCAAACCTCTAAATACTCTATTGTTCCTCTCCCCCCAAATATCCCACAAACAACACACCTTCGGAAACCACAAAAAAAGGGTCTTTCTCTCTGAAAGGCGGATGAAGAAGGAACGATCATCACACGAATATCCCTCTGGCAAGCTATCTAAACATCAAACTCCTACACGAAGCAAATCTACACATACCTTGCAAACTGACAACCCTAAAGAAGGTGATTTAGGTCTTCCTCCACCTTTCGACAAAGAATACAGTTGAAAGGACCCATTAACGAAGCCATCTTCCTAGCAACCTATCCAAAGTGTTCTTTTAACTTAGCAAAACTTGCCAGGGAAAGAACTTGATTTTCTTTGTTATTTTAATCCTCCAAACCACATCAAAGACTGACTCACTAACAGGAGAGGGATCCAACAACAACCTAAAGAAGGACTTACAAGAATCAATAGGATTAGGCCTCTAGACACAAACATTCCTTCTCCCTTCCTTAAAATTGCACTCTTCCAACAAAGAAAGAAGAGAGGCAACCTCCGTTGTCTCCCTATTGGATAATTGACGACGAAATTTGAAGGAAAATGACAGCGCTCTCTGACCAAACCAAAACATAAGAGCTTAGACGAATTTTAAAGTAAGACAAATGATAGAGATGAGAAAACACGGAGTAGAGGGAACTATTCCCCACCCACTAGTCTTCCCAAAAGTACGTACCTTTACCATCTCCCACGATGCAATAGACCAAATGGGAGAGAGAGGGAAACTCAAGCGAAATATCTTTCCAAGGATTTCGGTGTGTGCCTTTGACCCCCTTCGCCACCCAATCAAAGGGATGGGTGTTGTGCTTACTCACAATGATTCTATGCCACAAGGATTCAGGTTCAAGGGCAAAACATCAAAGCCACCGAGCCAGCAGAGCTTTGTTTTAAAGCCTTAAGGGGGTGTTTGGCCCAAGGATTTAGGAAGTAGGAAATCGAGACGAGTGGAGTTGTGAACTCCACTCTTTGTTTGGTCCAAGGAGTTTGTAGGTTCCACTACTAAAAAACATCAATTTTGTACCTTATTAACTCCTTACATTGTGGACCCCAGGAGTTCACAACTCTCCAGACTTCATAACTCCATGGAGCTCACAACTCCAATCCTTGCTCTAAGTCACAGGGTGCCCAATGATCTCCCAACTAACTAGATGAGGACCCTTTCCTTCATCCACCCCTTTCTAAAGAAAGTCTCTCATGTACTTCTCAAGGCTTTTGCAAACTAAACTGGGGGCCAAAAACAGGGAGAAGTAGTGAACGAGCATGCCATTCAGCACTGATTCGATCAGTAGCCTACTAGCCTTGGAAAAAAAACCTTTCTTCCAAGAGTTTAACCTTTTATGGATCTTCTCAGAAATGGGATCCCAAAAAGACACCTCGGGTTACACCCAGAGGAAGACCAAGGTAATAGGAAGGGAAAGACCCAACCTCGCAGCCTATCACATTCGCCCACCTTCCAAGCTTATCCTAATCACAATCAATACCCAGGGTTTGGCATTTGCTCCTGTTAATTTTAAGCCCAGATATGGCCTAAAAAAACCCCATCATATGGTTAAGGATCAAGAAGGAATCCTCATCACCAGAACATAACAACATTGTATCATCCGCAAACAAAAGATGAGACAAGGTAACCTCATCAGAACCAACCCTAAAATTTTCTAGGTTCTTAAATATTGACTTGAATTACAACATAGAAATTAATTATGTCGTATTGTCGTTTTTATTTTACTGCAATAGTTGTGTCTTGTTTTGGGATGTGATGAGGACGCTATGGGTTCGTCAACCTAGTTGAGATATCCGAGTGCGCCTACTGATCCCTCTGGCTCCTATCTTCCTATGATTATGTCTCTTTGTAATTCGAGCATTAGTCTCTTTTTCATTTCACCAATGATATGTGTTGTTTTCGTAAAAAAAATTAAATGACGGAATACAAAGAGAATACGAACACAATAACCTCTTAGCCCTAACAAGGCAAGCTAACATAAAAAGGGACTCTAATCAAACAAGATAAGACCTATAGGGTTATTACAAATACTTTGCACACAAAGGGCTAAAGAGAGGTGTAAAATCTAGAAAGAGGCCACAACTCCCTCCAAGTCTTTCAAACCCTCTAAAAATAGCATTAAAGCTAGGAAACCCAAGAAGCAACCCTTCCTACGGAAGAGGGATGGAGAAGAAGCTCCTCCACCATGGAACTAATTCCCTGTAAGTTAAGCCAAGCTAAAGTTGAACGTCTCCAGAAAAACAGCTTCACACCAACCTAGACAAATCACATGACCATAGGAGATGATGATGGAATGCAAAGCCATATTTTTGGTCACTTTACTATTGCATGGTAGTTTTGAAGTAGAGTATTTAAGGCTTTTGGATGGTTCACAGTTCTTTCGAAGGATATAAAGGATCTCTTCAACTATATCATTGTGGGTCACCCATTTTGAGAGAGAGCAAAGAAAAAGTCCCTTCTCCCCTTAGAAATAAAAAAATGTCCAAAAGGGCCTCAATATCAATTGACTCTCTACCAAATATGGGCTAAGAGAATTAGAGAATGAGCTTTTAGAGGAAGAGAGGATGGAAGCCACATAATGATATTGGCAATAATATTAATTACTACAATACTTTTCTTGAGTTTTTTCATCTAATGAAATTGGGTACCATTTTTCTTTGAAAAGGGAACTACTTTTTTATTGATAAAATGAAAAGAGATTAATGCTCAAAGTACAAGGGAACTGAAAGTAAAAATTCCAAAATTTTCAAAACGAATACATAGGAAAGAATAGGAGAAAAGGACTAAGCAAGAGAAAAAATCAATCCAAATCTAACGTGAAGAGGCTTGAACCTATTCTAAACCAAAGTGAGCAATTCAATGAAGAAGTTTATCCTGTAAAGATTGTTGAATTCTTTCAAACCAAAGCTTTAATAGAAATCTTGAAACCATCTAAGCCTGCAAAAAAATGCACACAAAATATTAAAGGGATAAGCATCAAACATATGCAACAAACTTTGACCATCTTTAATAAAAATGATCTTGGAGAGTGTAGCTTCAACCTAAGAGACTACCACCAAAACAAAGTGCAAAGGAGCATTCCTTAAGATTGGGGACAATTTTAACCCACTTAGAAACTTGAAATCGCTAGTATTACATTTTGAAAATCTCTCTCATAGTTTATACTACCAACAAGTTGTACATTACATTCATGGACATTACCAAGAAAATTGAATGATGAAAAATACAAAGAACTTTCGAGGTTATAAACTCTAATGGGTGGTGCAAAGGAAAAAAAATAAAAAAATCAACAAACTAAGGCATGGATATCAAAGCCCCTTAATTTCTACTAATACTATTAATATCATTAAAGGAGAAGCTTGCGAATAAAGAAAGAAAAAACAACAATAAGAAACTTTAATGTTGATTCCAAAATGTTCTCAAACTAAATGTTAATCTTAAAAAATTCTCTAAGTTTTTCAAGCCATACCTCAGAGGTGATAGCCTCAATAAAATCAACGCATATTAGTTGAGCTTTTGTAAGCAATCAAAGAGGAAGAAATGAGTCAAGAGGACAAGGATTTACATATTAGTTGGATAGAATTGGACGATTTTAAACTTCTAGTAAAAGAGAGATGAAATCTTTTTTTGAAGTTCTTAGGAGCCTTTTGGATAATCTCGACATAGACGATCCAATCAATATATTCAACTTGTCACCTTTGAAGAAAGAATCTCGTTCTTGGCTTTCTTTTTGTTTCAATGTATTGATCGACGCCCCCTTCAACCAAAAGTTCTTTTAGAAATGTTGTATTGATGAATATAATCTCTGGGTTGAGAAGGCCATCAGTCGTAAGGGTCATTGTGCAGAGGTGGTTAAGCTTAGTATTAATGGGGCCTTAAGGCCCTTGACGAAGTCATCATTCCTCTGGGAAAAGAAAAGAAGGGATGGATGTTCTTCAACTCTTTTATTAAAGAGCCCAACGAACTTGCTCCAACATTAATACCAAGGTTACATACAAGGACGTATTAGGAAAAAACCCTATTTTGCCCACATTAAACCACCAACCATCCTCTCTAACAAAGGGCTTAGAAGGTATTTCTTCTTCTCCTTCCTCTTCTTTTATGCTTGCTTCTTTCAAGTTTGAACAATGGAATATTGAAGCATTTTATAGAGATATGAAGTGTTCATCTTATGGGGGTGGACTAAAGTACGAAATTTACCTATTGATCAATGGTCTTTTGACACTTTCAAGCTCATCAGAGATTTTTGCGGAGGTTACATCGAGAGATCTAAGAAAACCTTGGCTAGAATGAATATGATGGAGGTTAGTATAAAGGTCAAAGTGAACAAAAATGGTTTCCTTCTGACCTACCAGCTCCCCAAATTCCTCAGGTTTCCAATTTTTTGTTGGAAAAGGAGCCGGAATCCAAAGCACATTGACCGGAGGCATTTGAATGTGCTGCCTTAAGCGATGTACTCAATGCTTAATAGTGTGTGTCCCATTGTCCAGGTTAATGCCCCAACATAACCCCCTATTATCCTATCAAATAAACTTGCTCCTTCTCTTTTGACTGATTTAATGGTGTCCTTGCCGTTAGCCACAAGTCCTACTGATACATCCCATCAATCCCTAGTTTTTTGGCTCAACCTTGTTATTGATATTTCTCCTTTGATTGAAACAACTCAATCTTCAAATACTCCATCTTTCCCACCCACTTTTCCTCACCCATCTGGTGTCACATCCTATCTTCCCCCCTTTTGAAAGACCAACCAATCCCATCAGCCCTTCCTTCCTTCTCATCCAAAAAAAACCTCACACGCCACCCATTACCCGTTACTGATATTTCTCCTTTGATTGAAACAACTAAATCTTCAAATACTCCATCTTTCCCGCCCACTTTTCCTCACCCATATGGTGTCACATCCCATCTTCCCCCTCTTTTGACAGGCCAACCAATCCATGAGCCCTTCCTTCCCTCCCATCCAAAAAAAACCTCTCATATGCCACCCATTCTCCCTCATCTGATTGCTCCTCCATCTCTCACATGCCAAATCAATCCCACACGCAACCCAAACAAAC
The DNA here is from genome assembly GCF_009727055.1 of Benincasa hispida. NCBI lineage: Eukaryota > Viridiplantae > Streptophyta > Magnoliopsida > Cucurbitales > Cucurbitaceae > Benincasa > Benincasa hispida. The sequence goes on along the minus strand of NC_052360.1, from coordinate 62,906,070 downwards.
TTTCTCTCACACGCAACCCATTCCCATTTCATCTGAATGCTTCACCCTCTCTCATAAGTTTAAACAATCCCTTTCTCGGCCTTCCCTCATCCTTCTTCTTCTTCTGCTCCATCGATCTCTCCAAGCACAATGCTAACCATACTACTTTTTCCTCCAAAAACCATTTTTCGCCAAGGTGTTAAACATTCAACGACCATTGTGCTGCCATCGGATGTCGATTTGGATCTATACCTATCAAACCGTTTGGTGACCGCACCTAGCTCTTCTCAATCTTATGTTGAGGTTTTTGGCAAGATGTGGGATTTGAATCCCACATTGTTAATTTTAAAGGAGGATGAGTTTCATCCCTCGAAAAAGATCTCATATCCTTTGTTTTTAGATATCCCAATTAGCAAAAACTTTAAGCTTATGTATGCTAATTAAATTCCTTTTTGGCATTTTCTACTTTGAGAGTGGGAAAAAGAAAAAGGGTTGTGAGCAGACAAAAGCTTTGAAGAGAGTGATTTTGTAATTAGGGTCGGGGAGAGATTTCTGTGTGGTTGTAGCAATTTTTCACATAGTAAAATTTTCTGGTCTGTGGTTTTTCTCCAATTGGGGAGTTTTCCACGTAAATTCTTGTGTTTTTAGATTTGTTGCTTTCTTTTAATTTCTCTGTTATTTTCTGCTTAATTCTTACGGTAGAAGTGGGAGGTTTTTCCCAACCAATGGTATCAGAGCGTCAAGATTGTAGTTTCTTGAATTTCTAAGTATGCTTTGTGGCTGTAGTATTGTCTGATCTTCCACATCAGAAAAGAATTCTTGAAACGGGTTGCGGTATTATGAATAGTGTGGGTTGTTCACTATTTGCTATTTTGCTAGGAAATGAAGCAGATATGTCAAGCTTTATGAGTTCAGTAAAGTTTGATGTGGAGAAATTTGATGGAAGGATCAACTTCGGCATGTGGCAAGTATAAGTCAAGGATGTCCTGATACAAGGCCTTGAAGGGAAGATTAAGTAGTGGTGCTTCTAAAAAGTTAAGCGGTGATGTTGATCTAGGAGAATCCAATGGTGGTTCCAGTAAAAGGTCTAAGACGTCCAGCACGAGCGATGAAGATTGGGAGGAGATGAATTTGAGAGCTACAAGTGCAATCAGACTAAATTTGGCTAAAAATGTTCTTACAAATGTGCATGAAATTTCAACAACCAAAGAGCTTTGGATGAAGATTGAAGCAATGTATCAGGCAAAAAGCATCTCAAATCGGTTGTATCTGAAAGAGGAGTTTCACACGTTGCGAATGTTGGAAGGTACAAAAATCTCAGATAATCTGAGTATTCTCAATGGCATCGTTTCTGATCTGGAGGTGATAGGAGTGAAGATAGAAGATGAAGATAAGGTACTCCAACTCATTTGGTCACTTCCACCTTATGGATGCATGAAACCAATCTTAATGTACGGGAAAGAAACTTTAGATTTTGCTGAGGTTACTAGTAAACTTTTGTCAGAGGAAAAAAGACTAAAGAGTGAAGGGCATACTTCACAAGAGAATTTAGCATTGATAGTTAGCAAATGTAAGAAGAAAAGTTTGTGCCAAAAAGGGTTTGTTGGGAATGTGTACAGTCTGGACACGTGAAAAAGGATTGTCTTAATATAGTAGATTCGTCAAAAGGCATCTGAGTCAGATGCTAACATTGCCTTTCTTGCTAGGGAGGGGAGATAGTGACCCCCTTTGAAGAAGAAAATCATCCTCGTGGTATCAGATGTGTTCGCTTTACCATGATAGAGGATGTGATATTAGCGGTTCCACAGGTTGCACACGAGGCATTGACTCGGTAGTTATTCAAGGTGTATGGTGGAAGTTAACGTCGATGACTGAAAGACTTCCAGATGAGCAAGTAGGTGGAAGTTGCACCATAAATTATAGCAAGACTTATTGGCATGTGACGTCAAAGGAAATTCTTGGAAGGCGGTATTCTTCCAAGTGGTTTACTCTTTTATGGAGTGATTTATAATTCTTTGAGTTGGGAATTATGATTGTTGGAGAAGACAATGGACTTTTCAGAAGATGTGGATTCTTCAAACATCTTGTCAAGGTGGAATTTGTTGAGGTTTTTGGCAAGATTTGGGATTTGAATTAGAAGGAGGATGAGTTTCATCTCTATAAAAAGATCTCATATCCTTTGTTTTTAGATATCCCAATTAACAAAAACTTTAAGCTTATATATGCTAATTAAATTTCCTCTTTTGCGTTTTCTACTTTGAGAGTGGGAAAAAGAAAAAGGGTGTGAGTAACAAAAGCTTTGAAGAGAGTGATTTTGTAGTTGAGGTCGGAGAGATATTTTTGTGTGATTATAGCAAATTTTCACATAGTAAATTCTTTTGGTCCATGGTTTTTCTCCAATTGGGGAGTTTTCCACGTAAATTCTTGTATTCTTAGATTAATTGCTTTCTTTTAATTTCTCTGTCATTTTCTGCGATAGAAGTGAGGTTTTTGAACACCTTGTTCCTTTGATGAGCCTCTTGATGCACAATGGTATGACTTCATTCCTCCACTTATAGACAAGGTGTTCAATTTGCCTCGCATTCTTGCATTGACGTCTTGAATTAGAGAAAATGGCCTTTGTATTATGGTCATTCTTGCTAGGACAAGGAAAACACAAGCAATATGAAACAAAAGAGAAGCATCAAAGAGATCTGAAACTTGGAGTGCTCAATCTCAAATGAGAAAAAAGCTTCGTCCATCCTTTGAGAGGGTTCATTGTCGGCTTGATCTAGCTAGTCGGTTTTCTATTGGGTTTTCTCCATCTCGATTGTCACTTTTTTTTTAACCGAAGGATGCTTTGGTTTGGATGTTGTATCACTTTGGGGATCTGCATCAGTTTGATGTTCCTTGGATCGTTGTTTTGTTTGGCCTCTCCATTCTTGTGGGTTCCTTGTATCAGACAATCCATTTTACATCATTTTGTCATCCCTCACCCCCCATTGGTTACATTGTAATTTTTTTTCGTCTTCTTTTGATGGGGTTGTTCTAGTTGATTCATCTTGTTCTTGAGTTATTTTTGTTGTAATCTCTGGGTATTTCATTTATCAATGAAATGGTTTCTTATCCAAAAAAAACTTGTCACCTTGACTAAACAATGGGTAGAAGTGGTGTAGCCTAAGTAATCTCAAAGAGTAATCCTCCAAGAACCAAGATCGTGGATCTTTTATTTTTCTTTTAAAAGGAAACAACCTTTTATTAATCAATAAATATAGTATAAGAGATGAGTACTTTGATAATAAAGGCTAATACAAAGAAACCAAACAGGATACTAAAGGATCAGTAGGTGCACCCGGGCATCTCAACTAGGTTGACACCCCCATAGCATCCTCATCATATCCAACATAGAGAAAAAGCCATCAAAGGCTAATAAAAGAGCAGTCTAATGAGACAATACAAAGAAAATCTTGCAACCGGACAAAGTATAGAACTAAGCTACAAAAATCTAAATTACGTCAAGAAGTTAAGACAATTAAGAATACTAACGAAAGAGAAGCTGTTGTCTCTATCGTCGATGCTTCGATTAGTCTTCCATCTGAAAGAAAGGCTGCCAATTTAAACTTATGTCTTGCAAGGAATAGGCTTCAAAGCAATTAGAAAGGGAGCACCAAAGAGAGGCGTTGAGTTTTGCCACCTCAAAGCGAGTAAACCAAGGAGTTTCCTTCCCATTGAACACTCTTTGATTTCTTTCAAACCAGATTTCAACCAGCATTGCTTTTACCCCATTAATCCATAGTAAATTGGAGTATTTCTTTAGAATAGGACCTGAAAGTAATTGTTGTACATTGCTTCTAAAAGAAATATCAAAGACCCAAGAATGTTGAAGCAATTAAGGAATTCTTTCCAGCAGTTGAAGGCAAAACAACAGTCAAAGAATAAGTGTTGAAGGTCTTCTTCAACTGATTTACAAAGGACACACCAATTGGGGGAGATAGAATAGCAAGACAGCCTTTTTTGCAGCACCGAGGAACAATTTAGGGTTCCAAAACAGCATTATCCAAACTGTTATATTAACTCTTCGAGGGCTATTGGACTTCCATAGGCTCTTGTGAAGGCTGGTTGAAATTGGGGTGGTCTCAAAAAGGTGATTAACCAGTGATTTTACCGAGAAAGAGCCATTTTTTTCAAGGGACCAAATGCGAATGTTTTCCTTATTGGATAATTTTTGCTTAACCAATATTGCTAGTAGGGATTGGAACTCTAAAATCTCATCATCTTTTAGGTCTCTTCTGAAGTTTAGAGTCCATGAGGAGGTGTGATAGTCCCAAAAGTGTGATATTGAACCGTTGGGAAGTGATGTTAAGCCAAAAAGGGAAGGAAATCTGTCTTTTAACTGAAAAGAATCCAGTCAAGGGTCTTGCCAAAATGCAATTCTGGTTCCATTCCCCACTTTAAAGTCTGCCAACTTCTCAATATTCACCCAAGATCTTGAAATATTTATCCAAGGGCTTTGAAGACTACAATGGACCTTGCCAGAAGTGTGCTAACCAAATTGACTGCTACCATGAATACTCAAAATAACTTGACTCCAAAGGGAGGGTTGCTCTTTTAGGAACCTCCAACCCCATTTGGCTAGTAAGACCACGTTTTTAGCTTTTAAACCTCCAATTCCGAGTCCCCCCATCTGCTTGTTTCTTAGAGACTATCTCCCACTTTGCTAAATGATTTATCTTTCCCCTTTTAAAGCCTTCCCAAAAAAAGTTTCTGATGATTCTTTCAGTGGCTGAAATCACTTTTTTAGGCATAAAAAAAGAGGACATGTAGTAGGTTGGGAGGTTGGCAAGGATCATGGATCTTTTATTAGAATGATATTGTGTTTCATATAAGAGGGGAATGTTCCTATTTATAGAGTTTTATTACAAGTGGGGGTAAAAGGAGAATTGACCTAGAATATTGCCTATTTACCCAATTAACCCTTATTCTTCTTACATCATTCTACCCCTCCAAAAAGAAAACTCGTCCTTGAGTTTTAGAAAGAAAAAAAATGAAACAATCAAGAAGTAAAATGAACTCGTTCAATGGCATATGGCCAAACTAGCCTCCTACATTTTGAACAAAATTATTTCGATTATGAAAGTAAATTCGAGACAAAAAAATCCAATATTTTCACCAAAAGATGAACTTCTCCATCGATCATAAACCTAAAAAAGAAGTTTCCATCAAGCTCTTTCAAAATCGTAACCATACGACCAACCACAAAAGAATTAGCTTCCGAAGAGAACCCTTCAAGAATCACATTTTCTTCATCTTTTGCTTCAAGTTCTTTGACGTTGTGTAAAACAATTTCCAACACAATCGGTGTGTCGTTCTTGGTTGATTTTTTTTATTTTTGTTTCGATGTTCGATACCTCATTTCCATCTTCTTTGTTGGATTTTCTTCTTCACTTGAAACTACTTCCGAATCCACATTTTCAAATTATTCTTTTTTATCTTTTACTTCGTTTGCGTGATTTTTGCCCAATCACCTCGGGAGTAGCTAGTTTGTCAAAGAAAGGATATAAACTCCTGTTTTGGCTAATTCAATGTAACCGTATAAACGAAATGCCATATAGATCAGATAGATGCCCTTCACCCCATTGAGTGTTCTACCTCGGGCCATCGACATCATACGCTCTACTAAAACAGATTTTGCGAAAAACCAACTATATCCGATCTTGGTTGGCCTTTCACCCCTAGCCACAAGTCTTCCCTGTATTTTGCCACATATGTGGGTTCGATCCTCCAAGGCCCGTTAGAGCTCTCTTCCACCACCTCATGGCTAGATCGATTGGTTTCCTTTCTCCTTATCCTTGGGGTCTGCTGGAGCTTCTTTTGCCTTCATATTCGATTCGGTATTGCAAAGAAAAGAAAAGTTCAGGCAAGAAAAAAAGAATGAAATACAAATGGATTGCATTAAGAAATTAGTATACCAGTAACAATTCTAAAGAAAGCCTGAACTGGCCTCCTTGACCAAGGAGCATCACGTTGGCTTTGAAGCAGCTGCATGGTACTGCATTTTGTAGACATGCCTTCAGTTTAGGTCTTTGATGATTGTGACCAATATGCTGAAGACTCTTCCGACCGAGGACAACCTTTTTAATTTAACAGGCCACAACTAGCCCTTCCTTCCCCTAAAGCCAAAACTGAAATGGCTCAGGTGTCTTGAGTGCTGCGGATGGTTCTCGCGATGCTGGCGATTCCTGTGTAGCCAGTGGAGCTAAAGCTGTAAACTCTGATGTTGCTAGGGAATAGTGCTTTGTTGGACTTGTTCCTTGGTAAGATCAAAGATCTTTCAATGCTCCTACTAAATTCTATCAGGAGAATCAAGCTTGAGAAAAGATAGGCTTTTGCCTTGTTCACTTAGAGTTCTTTCTGAAAGAGAATATATGCCCTCCTTTAACTCAAAGGATTAAACCTGAATGCTCCCTAGGACTCGGACGATTCCACAACGTAGAGCTTCAATCAATAGGCCATTTCAGTCTTCTTTTATCCTCAACAATGCCCAAACAATGCAATAGCTTCGGTTAGAGCAAAGCCCAAAATGGCATAACCAAATGATTGTTTAGCCAATGATGGATTTCACTCCACGGAATGGATCAACGACCTGAACATGTTTCCAATACCGATAGTAGCTCCCCTCCCGTTCAGTCCAGTCTGGGAATCCTCTTCGTGGATAATTATATTTCTTAGAGGGGTACTAAATACAACTCCATGAATGAGCAAAATGAAAATTGCATTAATTATAAAGATCTCTAGGGAAATGGCTAAAAAAAGATTGAACAATGGCAGTCATAACTATAACAGTCCTAAGGTAGCGAAATTCCTTGTCGGGTAAGTTCCAACCCGCACGAAAGGCGTATTTTTTTTTCGTTCTTCGAATGACGCTAGTGGAGACAAATTCCTTTGAGCGATTTCCTTTTTTCTTTTTTTTTCTTTCCAGTGTAAGACAGGAAAGTGCCTTTTTTTTGTCATCCCTGCAACTTTCCAGATTTTGTATTGAATGCATGGCGTAGCTAGGTCAGAAGTGAGAATGCTGACGTGAGACATGAGTAACGAGAAATCCTATGAAAAACACGATCGCCTGCTAGTGGAAGGCTTTCTGCATTCAGTCAATCTATGCAAAGTGAGTCGATCCCTAAGGAACCCCCGAAAGGGCTGCCGTCCGATGGGCACACAAAATGGCCTTCTTCGACCGCCTTGAGGCCTTAATATCAAGGAACACCCCCCTCTCCTCAGGCTAAGGAGGTGTCTACACAGGAATCAAAACCTCTTTTATATTCTGTCGATTCACTAGCAGCATCACTTGATTGAAGAGCAAAACAGGGATGAGGAAAGCTTTTTGATCTCGAAGATTTTGATGATATGTAAACATTCTTCTTCTTGTGCCCAGTGGATTGAAATTCAAAGAGTTGGAAGCTTGCCTACAACCCGCATCGGTGGCTTGGAAATTGGGTTAAGACAAACCGAGTCTTCTCACAACACAAATGGAATTCAAAGGAGAAATATAGAATAGAAACCAAAGCGTGGTGCTCTATGGTTCTTGTTTTAGCTTGGTAATCACTGTAGGCATTTATCACTTTGAACTTCTTGGACGTTTATACATACTTTTTCTTTTGTCTTTCAATTACAATATTGTTTCTAATAATAAATAAAAGTTATAGGTCGGTCAACCCCTTTGATTTTGTCGGTCTTGGCCTCTATTCACACTTACACATCATATGCTTATTTGAGCAAGTATATCATGTCGATTGCTCAATCGTACTTTGGCCATCTTACGTGGAGCTGAATTAGGTTTTTTCAGTGTTTTTTTTTTTTTAATAAAAGATGAATAGATAGGGCCATGATACATTCTGGAATTTTGTAAAGAAATAGACTCTTTTCGTCCTTGGATCGGGACTATGAATTGATTAAAGGGACTAGAGCTCAACTGCAACTGATTCAAAGGGGTAGACTTAGCCCGCTGTTTAAGGGGCTTTGAAAGACTTATGAAATCTCATCAAGAGTATATACTCTCCTATCATACGGATTCATCCCAGCCATTAGGACCTCACCTTTCCTTTGACCAACGGGTCCTCGAACCAACCTGTCCTCCTTTTCTATTCCTTAGATTGAAGATTGCTAAATGGTTTTGAATCTCACTCGAATGCTTCCTGCTGCACGAGATTCGACAGTTGGGATGATTGCGCTGTCACTAATATAATTCGGAATGGATAGTGGAAATTCTCTCTCGGGCTAGTTGTGATTGGTTGGACGTTCTGGGGATTCATGTTAGCTTTTAAAGACTTAGTGCGTGCAATTAACAAGAAGTTCCCTGCGGGGCTATTCCCCAGTTCCCGGAGGGGGTCAGTTTACAGCTCTCCTCTCCTTATAGTCGAGTATATTATATAACCTCGAAAGGAGAATGAATACCACTTTAGCGAGTCTTTGTTATTTTCGAATAAGCCAATTCCCTGCAAACCACTTTTTTTCCTATTCAAAGATCAACCTTTTGTCTCTGTGTTTTCACATCGAGAATTCTTTGCAGTACAAACGTGCTATTCCTTTGAGGCCTTCATCTTTTGGTTGTTCCTGTACCACTCATTGTGGAAAGTCCCTCTGTGTATGCAACTATTAGCAGCTTTCGATGCCCTTATATCGTATCGGGTCTTCCATTTTTCTGAAGTTGTGAAAATAAGATAGAATACCGTCAGCGTAGGATGTTGCTTTCTCTTTAGTTGCCTATCCCACTATTGGTGATGGCGGTGCAACTTGTGCTGCTTAAACGAATGCTAATGAGTAAAATAGATACCTAATTGATGAATCTTGTCTCCCTTTTGTGGCTTTAGCACGCTTCTTGTTATCTTGTTACCAAACAAATTGCATGTGTATAGATGGGATCAAGACCAGTGGGTCAGTTCTCTCCCGAGTTTCATTAGTGTGTTGTAACCAGAACACAAACTTTTTTGATAAAGTGTGACATTTAGGTGTCTCACTTCACTCGCTTGCTTGCTAGTTACATAGCGAGAGTATATAGTCATTTCCTTACTTCCAATGTAACAAAGTATAGGAACTACGACGGTAGTTGATTGCTATTCATCTGCCTCTTATTACAGTCGAAGTGCCGTTGCCAATATATGAAGAACCTAGTTCTTCAATCATATCTGTACCAAATCCTTTCGGAAGAAAATATGATGCGAGGACCCGATCCACCAACTATCTGAAATGTTGGCAAACAGGGCCAACGTAGTGACCAACACTACCTTTTTCTGATCATCATGGCTTTTTTTTCCCTTTGCCCTTCTTTTATGGGCACTCAAAACTCAAGTGACCTTTCTTCTTGCAGGACCAATCGTGATTCCTTTATTTTTTCTTCCGTATATCAAATCAATCTGTTCTTGAACTCTTGCAAATGAATTGATAATTGGTCAATATGTTGAGTCATTTTTCCCAATGAACGTTGGATTTCTTTTGTTGTTTTCTTTATTTCCTCCAATGCTATGGGATCAAAGTAGTCGTTTTGTGGAATACTTGGATGTGTTTCAATCTCGTAGTGGGTATATGACTCATCCATTGATTTTCTTGAATCAATTTTTCTTGATCGTGTTTCATGACCAAAAGAGTAATTTTGAGGCCTGAACGTTCTTCTTAGGTTGTAAACATCTGTTCTTGATGATTCTTTAATTCATCTAACTCCCAATCTTTACATCGACTTATTGAAAAATGAGTTTGATTTAGAAACGCCATCAGTCATTAGAATCACTAGAATCAAATTTCCGATGTGGATAGTGATAGGTTCTTTGAGAAAATTGGGAATGAGCAAAATTAGTGTGTTGAGATTCTTCATCGGAATCATTTGAGTCAGAATTCCAGCATTGTTTTTGGAAGTAAATTTGATTTTTTTTCCTATATTAACTGTTGTATTTTTTTCTTGGATATCTTCTTTGGTCGGTAATAGTCCATGCTTGCAAAATCTTGAAAAATCTTCAGTTTCTTCTTTCTTTCTTGGAATTTCAAGGGTTCTCCCTAATTAGATGTGCGTCGTTCGGTAATGAGCACAACTCACAAAGCTCCCTCTTGCAATTGACATCGCCAAGAGTTTTCCGATCTTCCACCGGCGGTTGGCCCAGATGGCTGCTCTGATACCAACTTGATGTAGTCTAAGTAGTTTTAAGGAGTAATCCTCCAAGAACCAAGATTGTGGATCTTTTTCATACAACTGGGGGATGTTCCTATTTATAGAGTTTTATTACAAGTGGGGGTAAACAAGGAATTAACCTAGAATATTGCCTAATTACCATATTAATCCCTATTCTTCTTACATCAGGAAGGAAAGTAAAAAAAGTGTTAAAAACATCTCTTTCTATTTTGTTGAGTGATGACTACACTTTGGAATAGAAGGATGGTGGTATTTCATTTTTTCCAAGCTCAATAACGAATCTTGTAGTAAAATTCAAAGACCATATGTATTTGTGTTTCTCCCGAGCTACTAATGCTGCGTTGAATAATTTGTGATTGGAACCGTAAATAGTTGCAGTTTTGTGAGGATTAGAACATAGGGAATGATTTTTTGGATCAGATTGAATACAAAAAAGATGTTAAATAGAATTAGAATAAAATATTGTGTTGAAAAGTGGAATTTTATTTTGGATATTATTGAAAGAGGTAAACATATTACTCGTGTGACTATTTGTAACTTTTCATCCATTTGTTTGCGATTCTGCAGGTTGATGTGTTTATAGTGGCAGTGAAAGTTAATAACTTGGTAGTACAGTATTGTGGTGGTGCATGAATCTTTGTTAATGATTGAGCTATGTCGTTGACACCGAAGGAGCCAGAACATGTTATGAAGTTTAGAGGAGGATCAGTTCTGGGTAAAAAGACAATTCTTAAAAGTGACCATTTCCCTGGATGCCAGAACAAGCGATTATCACCTCAAATAGATGGTGCTCCAAATTACCGTCAGGTGCGTTCCCCTACTTTTGTTTTGTTTTTCCTTTCCACTTCCATAAGTTTCTTTTGCTTTTTATCATAATTTCATCACATCTTCGTGACTACCACCAATATTTATCATAATTATTCTCCATCTTTTATGTGGTTCTGATGTTACTTCAAATTTCTTTCCAATAATCTATGGTTTACAAATTTTCAACAAATATTGCTTTCAATTCTACTTGTAATTAAAAAAGGGCTGTTTTTTTTTTTTTAAATTGCCTTTTCAACCTCTTTCCCAGATCTTCCCATATTTTGCCCTTTTTTATTCAATATTTTTTTTCCTGTGCTCTTTCTTTATTTCCTTACTTTCTTGTGTATGGTTTTTAGTTCTAATTAAAAAAAAAAAGAAAAAAAAAAGCATTTTTACAATATGGATAAGACATAAGGTTTTACATTTTATGAATTTTATTTTATTTCAAATGCACCTTGAACCTCATACCACCTCAAAGCTTACACATCGCCCCTCTATGAAGAAAAGCCTTGAGGCCTTTTTTTTTCCTTTAAAAAAAAAAAGAAACAACTTTCATTATCAAAAGGAGAATACAAAACAAGGGGAAATGAGATATCCCTGCACATCAACAGGTTATAAAAAAAGAAGGCCAACTGGTGTAAATAAGAATTAGGCACTAATTACAAAAGAATTTAGAGGTAGAAGACCAAGTAGAAGCAAAAAGAGGGGCAAGATCCCAAAAAATATCCCGATTTAGTTCATGACCACAAAGGATCCTTGAGTTTCGTTCAAACCAAAGCCTCCAGAGAAGAGCGAAGACCCCATTGGAACAAAAGGGTTTTTGCCAAAGCATGAAACCTGGGGCCTTCAATAAGCTGAAGAAGTGCATCAAAGGCTTTGCTAGGCCAACACCATTGCAAATTGAACAAGCCAAGCAACCTTCCCCAACAATCCGCAGCAAAGGGGCAAAAAAGGAAAAAGTGCATCAAGGGCTCCTCACTTCTGTTACAAAGAACACCCCAAGTATGGGAGAGAGCATAAGTATGTAGGGTTCTTTGGATTCTACAGATATTGATCCTTTCATAGGAGAAAATCCATAAGAGGTTTTGACTTTCTTAAGACAATTGGCTTTCCTACAAGATCAGAACTCTGTTTGTCGTAGCTTCCTTCAAAACAAGCTTGGGAGAGAAAGACTTAACTGAAAAGAGGCCATCATTTTCCAACATCCATAGGGTAACATCATCTCTATTTTTCCAACATCCATAGGGTAACATCATCTCTATTACTAGGCCTGTAGGCTTGGAGCTTGGTCATAAGAAGACAGAGAAGATGGGAACATAAAACCCATGTGAAGAAGATTGTGCCAATAAAATTGAAACTATGATTAAAGACAAGAAAAGAAGATTTGCAACTTTGAGCATCAGCACGATCGGCAATAATGGAATTGTTGTCGAAGCCCTTCTAGTGAGCTTGGTGATTTCTCAACTAGATTTCAATGTGTGTTATGCATTGTTGCATACAAAGAGGAGGAAGATGACTCGACGCAAATTCAATGTGACCGACTCAAAACCTATCAGGTCATCTTGGTGTTTTCTACCCCAAGATATGTGTGGCCCGACTTATGTCTACACATAAGCCCATCCATTTTAAAGAATTGGCCCGTCCCATATACATAATACAATTGAAGATTTTTCTTCATTGGGTATGATTGTAGTTTTTTGTTTCATGATTTCCATAGGAAGAATTTCAGTGGCCCTTCTGCCATGACAAGCTGTTTGTTGGTTGATTGGTTGTTTCTTGTTTTCAGCAGTATATTGTTCGAGGGTTTTTGCCAGCTAAGAATGAGCCTGAAGCTATTCTCATTTAAGCAATTTACTTTTCGACTTCATTTTCTTTTCAAAATTCATGGACGAGATTTGTTATTTATTTATTTATTTTAAGGGATAGAATTGATGTAGTATAATTAGTAGTTAATCTTGGGTAAGTCCATGATTATCCTTTTTAGTATCTTGTTTGGATTTTAGTTCTTAGTGGATGATTGCAAGGAAGAATTCTTGTTTCCAGAGGTATAAAGCAAGGGGATTGCTTTCATCTTTTCTCTTTCTTATTGTAAGTGAAATGTCTTTCTTTTTTTTTTTTTTTTTTTTAAAAATTTTGTAAATTTTTTTTTTTTTTTTTTTTTTTTTAAAACAAACTTTTCATTGATATAATGAAAAGAGGTTAATGTTCAAATTACAATGAGACATAATAACCATACAATCTAAAAGACAAGGGGATCAACAGGCGCATTCGGAAATCTCAACTAGGTTGACGCACCCAGTCGTTAACTCTAAAAGAGTCTTTTTGAGGGGTTTATAGTGGGTCAAGACAATGTACAAATTTCTATCTTCCAACATGCAAAGTGATATGCTTTTTTGTAAGTATGACAATACAATGCTTGATAATACCCTCATTAATACTATTGAATTGTTTGAATGGTGTTGTTGTTTGAAAGAGAATTGGGGAAAGCCATCTTTGTGTGGGAGTAATGTGGATGACTCCAAGATACAACAAGTGTTTTCTCATTTGAATTGTAAAGTAGAAAAGCAGCCATTCACTTATCTTGGTCTTTCTCTTGGTGGCTAACCCCAAAAAAGACTTAACTCTGGGGAGCCTATGATGTTTGTTTGGAAGTGGAAAGACTAATGAGATCGTATTTTTGGGAGGGTGATAAAATAAATCATCTTGGGACTAGAGATGTGTGATTTATTGTTGTCCAAAATACACCGTTTTGAATACTAGAAGAAAAACACCTACATGGTTATACCTAACAAAATTAAGTGAATACCCAAAGTGGTAGTAATTTAATTTCTATCTTTCGACACATAACCGAAGAATGAAATTTTTTTTTTAAAGGGAGGTCCTAGAAGTGCATGATAATTTGATAAATACCCACCAAAATATGGAAATTTAGTGAAGTACTCCCGAAACAAAGTATGGAAAGCTATCTATATTGCAAGCTCTCATTGAGTTGTTTTGGCTCTCAGAAGGCAAGGATTTTGGAACACTCTATTGTCCTTTAAATGTTTTCATGGTTGATCTCTATTTGATTGTAATTGTCTCTATTTTTTATATTTTAATTTAAATTTTCCTTTTAGTTTCACTCTCTTTAGAGTTTGTATCCCTTAAACACTTATTCCTAGGAGGCGTGTCTTGTTAATATATATAGTTTCAATTTTCTGTTCTGAAATCAAAATGCAAACACTTTGTTAGGCTTCCCAAAATCTTCCCCCGAGGACCTTTTGTGTGATACTGTAATTATGGATGCATTCCAATTAATTAACTGGATGGTTAATTGTGTACTTCACCATTCACACATTCTATTTTTGACAATGTTTCTTTAGGCCGATTCATTACAAGTCCATGGTGTTGCTATTCCTACAATTCTTGGAATTCAGAATGTTCTCAAGTATGTTGGAGCTCAAAAAGATGGGCAAAAAGCTCAAGTTCTTTGGATTAACCTTCGGGAAGAACCGGTAAATCCCTTCATCAAAATGTTCTTTTTTTTTTTGGTAGGTAGTTTTTAACCTTTGTTTTCTGTACCCTCCAATGCTGCTATACTCAGTAGGTGAACAAAATTATTGAGAATTTTTTATGATGAGATAAATTTTGGAAATTATGCAACCTTTATTTTTATTTTTATTTTCATTATTTGAAAATACGAACTTATTGAAATAATGAAAAGATAAAAATCGAAGCACACTAACTCCCAAAAGGGAGTGAAAGAGATACAACACGAATCAAGTTTTTTTTGGTAAGAAACTGAGCCTTTGTTGAGAGAAATGAAAGAACTTAAGAGGGCATCCAAAGAAAAACAAGCCCCCCAAAAGAAGTCCTCAACTAACTACAAGATCAGACTCCAATATAAAAGAATTACACCTTGATGTAGGAACAAGATGGGATAAGGAAGAGAGCTCAAGAAATGGATTCTCATGTTAATATGGTATCCGAACCCATTGGCTGTGGAAACCGTGGATAATAAAGACTGGAAGTCAAATATTTCTTCCTACTTCAAAGTTCTTCGAAAAGAAAATTTGTCAAGCATCTACTTGGCCCCCTCAATAATAAAAAAGACAGTCCATTCGGAGGAACATACGGCAAACAATCTGGGAAAGGAAGGTTTCAAAGAAAAGTTGCCCATATAAATATCAAGCCAAAGTAGAATTCCTCATGTCATTTCCCAATGTGAAAGAGCAAGTAAATAATCTGAATAGTCTCTAAATGAAAAGTTAAGTTTTTTTTTTTTTTTGGTTTAAAAAAAATTTGACAGTTCCAGCAAGTATGATTCTGATGGTGATTCAATTGCAAGTGCTAGTAGTGATGATTTTGATAGATCTGAACCAGAGGAAATTCAAGAAGACGAAGAGTCTTTCAATGAATATGGCAAAGGTTTAAATCAATTATTTCAGACAGGGAAAGATCAGTTAATAGGCAAGGCATGTGGTTTATCAATTCGTCCTCTGAATAAGAAGGAAATTCCTCAGCATTTGGTTTCAATAATTGAAGCCTGTGACATTATGCTCGGATGAAGTAGTCTCGCTCACCAGTGAATAATAGATGATTTTTCACACGAGTTGCCGATCCTAGTGACCATCTTCGTTGTTTCTTTTGCCCCATGGAATGGGAGTTTTACTCCTCTGCCTTACTTGAAATTTGTTAAGAGAATTTGTTGCCTGAGCAGCAAGATAATTATATCATCAATTGGGTTCGAACAAATTTTTGTTGAATTCATCTTTTGGCCTTCCGAAAGTTGTTTGGGTCCTGATCCTTCTGTGATCTACCCTTGTGCTGGCTGTGTGGTATGGTTGTATAAGAAGACTGTTTGGCTCAGTTCAATCTGGTTATGAGTTCAGATCCAAACCTCATCTACTCTCAAAAAGCTTTGTAACTCAAGCTTCAAGCTTTTCTCTTTGCCAGAAGATTAATAGTATGGAATTTTTGTTCCTTGGGTATTTGTATTTTAGTTAAAGCCCAATTGGTTCTAAGGATTAGTCTCTTTCATTTTGTTCTTGTTGCTCCAATTTCTTTGTTGTATTTTTTCTTTGTTTATTTTATTGTACTTAGTCTCATTTCATTATATCAATGAAAAAATCTCATTTCTGTTTCAAAAAAGAAAAAAAATGACAGTCTAACATAATGTGAACTCTTTATTGTCCATTTGAATCACGAGGGATAAAATGGATTTTTAAGGTTAAGTACACGGTGTAAAGTTTTTTCTACTATTATTTACGATATAATTAATTAAAATTAAATAATCTCTACGTTACTCAAAATTATTTAAACAAAAATAGATACAGCACTTAGATTTGTTGGGGTATTTATTGGAAAGCTAGAGGTTTCCTACCTTGATTGATCCTAACTCAGAAATATAGTCATTATAGTCCTTTTATCTTTAATAATTACATGTTAGTTAAATTTACTATGGATATTGTGTATTTGAATTTTTGGCCATCTAGCATATGGTGTCGAGTAAAATGACATCATTTCCTAAAAAGTTCCCTGATAAACTCATTGGCATATTTTTATTTTAAAAGGAAACCAGAGAAACCCATTGGCATATGTTATTATTTTCTTAATATTTATAGTTAAACCATTACGTCACTTGGAATAGGTTTTGATTTTGTTTATTCATTTTTATGTATTTGGATTAGGTGGTATATATAAATGGACGTCCATTTGTTTTGCGCGATGTGGAAAGACCTTTCTCCAACCTTGAATACACGGTAAGTTATTGGAAAATATTATCCTTAAAAAACCATCACGTCTTTAATTTCCTTGACTAAAGAAGTTTGTGCAATTTACCATCTTTAATGGAAGAGTCTACTTATTTGTTGTGCATGTGAAAGTGATTAAAAATTATCTTCTTCTTTAGGTTGTATCCAAGAGCATATTCTTTGTTTTGGAGATTCATTACCTCACATTTTACTGTGTCTTTCAATTCTTAGTTTTCAACTTATTATTACTCGTTTTATATTGTTAGGAGTGGTTGTGTAGGTTTTCTTCTCCGGCTGTGTGATTCGTATTTAAGATTGAAATTGGAACTCATGTTTACATCTGGGTAGCGTGACTTTTTTAGGATTATTGTAGTGGTTCCTCGTAGTCAAGTCATGTATTTATCACATTATGTATATCCCTCTCTAACTGAAACATTTTAGAAAAAAAAAAAAAAAAAAAATTCTTGCTTTTTCTACTTATTATCAGTGCGCATGTGCACATTCATGTTTTTTATTGGGTTGTAAATGAGAGAAGTTGCATAATCAGGCTAATTTAATGGTGAGAATCAAAGAACTTCCTAGTAGTTTGGTTTGAGGTTAAATTACAAATTTAATCTTGAACTTTGTAGCTTGTGTCTGTTTGGTCTCTGAACTTTCAAAACGACAAAGTTAGTCCCTGAGCTTTCAAATTTTTTAAAATTCACAGATCTATTGGACACAAAATTGAAAGTTTAAGGACTTATTAGACACAAGCCTCAAAGTTCAGGTACTAAACTTGTAATTTAACCTTTTGATTTTATGGTTGTGCTGATAGTGTCATTCGGATTTTAATTCCCCTTTTTTTTACATTTTTCTATTAGCCTATTTTCTAATTTAAAATTTTGGTTCTGTTTGATGTATAGAAAGTTTGTAGGTATAACTTTAAAATGTTTTAAGGCTTAATCTAAATTATGAGGATTTGGGGGTATTTAACATTTAATTCCTCTCATATGCTATACTCTATTGCATGGTAAAGATCATATTGTAAAGTATAACTAGGTTTCATGTGTTTGTGTTTGAATTTGAATTAGGGAATCGACAGAGCTAGGGTTGAACAAATGGAAGCTCGATTGAAAGAAGACATCTTAATTGAAGCTTCAAGGTATTTTATCTAAGAAGAAAATGTGTAATGGGACTTTAGGGCTACAAAAACAAGAGACTTTAGGGTATGGCCGTATGGATTCAAATCTATGATAGCTACCTACATAAGATATTTGACAATCAAATGCTATAGCTATATACAAATTTATAAATCCTTATATTTTTTTTTTAAAAAAAAGAAAAAAAGCTTCAAGGTTAAGTATATGTGCTGCGTATTTGATGTTAAATAATTGATTGCTTTTTTATAAAAAAAACTGTTATCTTCTATTTTACTCTTGTTTATTTGATGGCAAATTTAATTTTGTTAAATCTGACTTAGCAGATATGGGAATAAGATTCTTGTGACCGATGAAATGCCTGATGGTCAAATGGTAGACCAATGGGAACTGGTGTCTCATGATTCCATCAAATCACCTCTAGAGGTATCAATATTGTGTTAGAGCATTAGGAGGGAACTGGTGGGAATATTATTAGGAATCTAGTAGTTATATGTTTGTAATTGCTTAGAAATTGGCTTGTATTTTTTCTTCACTTTTTTTTTCCTTGTATTTTGAGCATTAATCTCTTTTCATTTCTTCAATAAAAAGTTTTGTATCAGTTTCAAAGTTTCAAAAAATAAATAGAGGGAGTCAGAATTTTTGGAGTCAGAATTTTTGGAAAAGCAGTATCTGGACAAAAATTTGTATTGATGTTAAGAGGGAAATTTACACTGTCCAAACACTTCAAGAGGCTTGGACTCTCCCGCAAACTATTTCTAAAATTTGCCTATGCCAACCTTCTAATTTCTCTTCATAATCATAAACACAAACCACTTTCTAAGCATACAATTATATCCCTGCTAATACTCTTACTATTTCTAATGTTCTACCACTTTAAAATTCGCTTTAAATTTAGTTTTAGTGTTTTCTTTATTAAATATCTACGTTCAGACTAGCCAAATGTTACTTTTTGATGCAGGTATATGAAGAATTACAAGTGGATGGAGTCCATGTAGACTATGAACGTGTTCCTGTAACTGATGAAAAGTCTCCCAAAGAGTCAGATTTCGATATTTTGGTGAGTTTTTAGTGTTTTGAACTCTTAATATATACCAATTTTGTTTCGTCCTACTTACAGTATTTAATTATGCATTACATAAGATAGCTTTGTTGAGACTCTTATGCATAATGAGAAGGAACTTTTTTTCTTTAAGAGAAAGAAGTGGGGTATCTCCATGATTCATTGAGTGTTTTCTTTTAACTGGAAAGTCAGAGTTTTTAGTTATAGGAGGAGAACAGAAAAAACTCTCTTCTCTCTATATTTTTTTCTTTTTTATTTTTTTGTTAGGTCTCGAAGATTCAAAGATTATTTCAAGTCAAGTAAGTGCTCAAGTTCTTCTCTGTAATTTATCTTTTCAGCAGCTAAAATTTACGGATTTAAGCCACTGTTGCTTGAAAAAACTCATTTTTTTTCCATTCAAATTGTCTAATGGTGGATTAACGTTGGAAGAAAAAAAGGAAGAACAACTTCTTAAGGATGGTGTCTACATGTAGTGAAGTTAATGCTGGTGTTATTGTCAATATCGAGAGTGAGATGAAAGGTTCGACTATTACTGGCCCTATCAAGAAGGAATGCGCTGCACATGCTAAGTATTGCAAGTGCTGCTAATACCATAGTGTGAGAGTCAGATATCCTAAACAATTAGGGAATGCCATATTTTTGGAGTCTTTTTTTTCGTTTGGTTTGCCTTTGTTTTGTTTAAGACAGAGATGCAGACTAATCTTTTAGGTTTCTTAATCTGACAGGATCTCTTGAGTTTGTTTTACTCGTTTTGTTTTTGAAACTTTTGCAGTTTTGCTATAGATATTAAGCACCCATGTTTTATAACTTTAATATTTGGAGAAATATTAAAAAGTTTGATGCTCTTAAAATATATATACATACCCCTTGGACATTTCTTATTAGAAAACAAAAGATAGAAATAGAAAGTAAAATAATTTGGTCAGCAAAGGTCAGAAGCATTCAGACTTGGTCAATTTTCATTCTCAGAGGGTTTTTCCAAAGAAGAGTAAAAAAAAAAAATTGTTAAAGCCAAGTTTTGCTCAAGAATCAGAGGTCCTATGCAGATTTGGTCTTGAAGTAACTGATTTGGATTGGGAAAATTTGATGGTCATATTAAAGATTAAATTCCCAAGATGATTGGAAAGACCTCACAAGAAATAAGACTTGAGATGATTTGCTTAGATTTGAAAATTGAAGGATTTAATGTGGCCTCGGAGAACGTGATCGTTTGCTTCTTTCTGCAACTCTTCACAATCTGCTTGAAACCTAGGATTTCGGAGGAACCTTAACAAAGCTGAAGTTTTGGAATGGGCTCGTCTTTTAATCTTTTATCTTCGTTTGATGACATGTGGGTTTGGCCAAAAGATCCTTCCCATTGTTTTACCATCAACTCTTGAATGGCAGATTTAATTCATTCAAAGGGCCAACATAACCTTTATTTGGTTCTTTTGAAAGATCTTTATCCTAAGAAAATAAAAACATTGTTGTTGGAGCCTAGTCATGGGGGCATTGATACAGCTGATCGTTTACAATGCAGAGTGCCTAGTATCTCTTATCTCCTTTGTGCTGCGTCATGTACTTTTTGGTGGATGAGGATTTGACTCATCCTTTTGGTGGTTCTTTGCCTCTTTCTACTGGTCACATATGTTAGGTGCTTTTGGTTAGGGTTTGGCTTTACCATATATTGGGTGGATCTCCTTGCTTCGATTTTTGTGGGCCATCTTTTCATGGACCAAAGAAGTCTTTATGGCTTGCTTTCAACCATGTCTTTTTCTTGTATCTTTGGTGTGAAAGGAACGGTGGAATCCTCGGAGATAGTTCCTCCAGTTTTTATAGCTTTTTGAATATGGTATCTTTTATTCTCTCTATTGGTGTAAATATAAACACCTTTTTTTTTTTATTGTCTTTCTTCTTTAATTTAGTTGGTGGTCTTTTTATGTAATTGATTTTTCTTTTATATAGAAAAGTCAATTACGAATGGGCCTACCTACCCATTATTTTGTACTTTCTCTGTCTTCTCACGGAAAGGTTCTTGCGGATTTTGTTTTGCAATATTCTAGTAATTAGAATGAATATTAAATAAGGAATGATTCCGTATATAGTTCTTTCTTTCTTTAATGATGGAAGATGTCTAAGCTAGCTGTGCCTTCGACCGATCTCATTAGACATTTTTTTGCTGTATCATTTATTGTTAAATATTTAATATGTAGTATTCTATGTAACTGACTAGAGCTTGAATCCACAATTTTAGGGGCTCTACGTTTAGTTCAATTGAAGTAGAAGCACCCACAAGGGCATAGTTACAACTTGCCCAAACTCATGGTGTTGTATAGTTGTCCCATTCATTTATCTTTCATGGATGTTGTTTATGCTTCCTGGACCAATTTTTTTTCAATCTTATTGTTTTATTTGTAGCTTGGTTGGAATGTCTTGTTAGGTATGTTATCTAGTCTTCATTCCTGTATACAGGTTCGCAAAATTTCCCAAGTTGATGTAAATACAGAGATAATTTTCAATTGTCAAATGGGCCGTGGGAGAACTACAACTGGAATGGTGATTGCAACTTTGGTCTACTTGAATCGAGTTGGAGCTTCTGGTATTATTGTTACCTTTTGTGTTCAAATTAATGTTAAGTGTCTATAACTTGTAGATATAATTGTTAATTTTTTTAACATTATTCCTTAGATAATGTTGCTATTGTGGTGTGATGAAAAGTTAGGTTTTTTTGGGAAGTGTTAAATCACCCATGAATGGCCTGCAAGCTATATTTTAGTTTTATTAGTGTGTGGTCTCGTCATGGTGTAGTGCTCTCTATCCAAAAGTTTCAAGTGTTTTTCCATCCAAGACTTCAGATAGGGAGAGCTTTACTGTTCCTTTTTAGTTACTCTTGTTGAAATTGTTATGTTTCTTTTTGTACTTTTTGTAAGTTTTGTTTTTGTGGTTTCTTTTGGTTTTTGTATTTTAGAGCAATAGTCCCTTTTCATTTTCTTAATTGAAAGTATGTATCTTTTTAAAAAGAAAAGTAGTGGTCCCAGAGACCCTGTAAAATCCTGGTTTAAATGAGAGAATCTTTCTTGTTGGAGAGTTAGGTTCCTTATTTGAAATAACTTATATAGCCAAAATTTTATCTTGCAGGGACATCGAAAATATGCTTTTTAGGTCTTATTTTGTTAGATTAGAGCGCCTTTTGTTTTAGTTCTGCTCCCTTTGCTCAGTCATTTTTTTTTTGTTGGCCTTTTGTGTTCTTCCACTTCTTCCTAATGAAAACGTGATTTTTTATAACCAAAAAAAGGAGGAAACGAACAGTTCGTGCAGGCACATTAAATTTATATACATAATCCCCTAGATTACTTGGATTTTTGAATGAATTAGATAAGCATGATGTTAATGTTAATCTTCTTACCAAATCAACTAGGTATCACAAGGACAAATTCAATTGGAAAAGTTTCTGACTGCAGTGCCAATGTCGATGACAATTTGCCGAACTCAGACGAAGCAATTCGTAGAGGAGAGTATGCAGTTATAAGAAGCTTGACTCGGGTACTGGAGGTACTTGCTGCTGTCTCTTACCACTTTTTGCAAAAATTTTTAGCTAGTATTTTTTGCCTATTATAGCAAGGATAATTCCCCTTAGGGTGGTGCTGAAGGCAAACGACAAGTGGATGAAGTCATAGATAAATGTTCCTCCATGCAGGTAATCTTCGAACTTAATGGATTCAGCTATACCTTCTTGCTCATTGAAGTTAAATTTAGGTTTTTTTTTTTTACCTGTTATTCTACTTTCTGAGAATCCTATTTTCTTGTTGCTTTATGGTTTATTTTTCAATTTTTATGGTGAAGTTCACAACAATAGGATGTGTCATTAAATTGAACTACAGAATTTGCGAGAAGCAATTGCCACATACCGCAACAGTATTTTGCGGCAAGCTGATGAGATGAAGAGAGAAGCAGCATTGTCATTTTTTGTGGAGTACTTGGAAAGATACTACTTTCTCATATGCTTTGCTGTTTATATCCATTCAGAGAGATCAGCGTTACGTTCTACATCATCTGGTCATTGCAGTTTTGCTGAATGGATGAAAGAAAGGCCTGAATTGTATAGCATCATACGCAGGTATAACAATTTGCATTGTGTAAATCTTTCAGTTCTGTCTTCATCTTCTTTTTTATTCATGGGGGTTGGATACCAATTTCAACTTGAATGCAATATTTGTTTTGGATAACACAAGAGGCTAAAGAAACAATTGATCAAAAACCTTGGCATTGCCTTGGAGAAGCTGTGGTAAAAGTTGTTGGGGAACTTTTTCTGTTTAATTAATGGGGTTGGCCGTTGGTTTGTGTCCTACATTTGTAATTTTTTCTGATACAAATTTTAATTTAAATGGTATATTTGATTTGGATAACAAAGACGCTAAAACAATGATTGGCATGAATACTGGCATTGCCTTGGAGAGGCTGTAAACATTGTTGGGGAACATTTTTTCCGGTGGCCAGTTTGAGAGAGATACAATACAATCGCTGCTATGGTCCAACCACTTATTGTATTATATCATACCAATCCACATTGACTTGGTTTTTCTTGATTATGCTAAGTTAGGTGTTAGATGTTAAGTTGGCTTTCAGGAATCTATGTTCACATGATTGTCATCCAAATATACAATACGTAAGTTCTGAATGCATCAATTGTAGTTTGGCGTGAAATGTAATTGAGATACTTCTGCGATATTTATATATGCATTGACAAGTACTATCTCAGATTGTTTACGCCATTAATTTTGTAACTGAATTCACATAAAATTTCATCACTCCTTGGGAATTTTAGATTTTTGGAATATACTTTAGCTAACTTTCTTTCCACGCTGTGTTGTGTGTTTGAAGGTTGCTGAGAAGAGATCCTATGGGTGCACTTGGATATGCAAGTTTGAAGCCTGCCCTCATGAAGATTGCTGAATCTGCTGATGGTCGTCCTTCTGAGATGGGTGTAGTCGCGGCCTTGAGAAATGGGGAGGTTCTTGGAAGTCTAACTGTGTTAAAAAGCGACCATTGTCCCGGTTGTCAAAACCAAAGTCTACCCGAGAGGGTGGAAGGTGCACCCAATTTTAGAGAAGTCCCTGGATTTCCAGTCTATGGAGTGGCAAATCCCACCATTGATGGTATTCGATCTGTCATTAGAAGAATTGGAAGTTCAGAAGGTGGTCGTCCAATTTTTTGGCACAATATGAGGGAAGAACCTGTTATCTATATCAATGGAAAACCATTTGTGCTCCGTGAAGTGGAAAGACCGTACAAGAACATGTTGGAGTACACGGTACCTTACATTCAACATTTTCATGTAAATAGGAGCACAACATTAAAACGTGGTTGATGTGACTTTGGGACAATATCCATGCACAAGAGAATCCACACTTCACTATGGCAAAATTTATATGAATTGACTGTCACAACAGGAAACCTCTGACTAAACCAACAATCATAGCAAACAAACAACATATGTATGGGTTAGATTAGCCAGCAGCTATACCTTGGACAGAAAATTACCTCCCCAACATAACTCTCCCTGCATTTGGTCTTGACAATTCATATGATGCAATAACCGCACCTATTCCTTTTAAGCTATTGTTTACACCATTTCACCATGCTTTGGGAAGTCACGATCATACAAATTCTTTTCAGGGAATTGATCGGGAGCGAGTGGAGAGAATGGAGGCACGACTAAAAGAAGATATTCTGAGGGAAGCTGAACGCTATAGAGGTGCAATAATGGTCATTCACGAAACAGACAATGGGCAAATTTATGACACTTGGGAACACGTGAGCTCTGAGTCTGTTCAGACTCCATTTGAAGTTTTCAAAAGACTAGAGTGTGATGGCTTTCCTATTAAGTATGCACGTGTACCAATTACTGATGGTAAAGCTCCTAAAAGTTCTGACTTTGACGCATTGGCATTGAATATAGTTTCTGCTTCAAAGGATACTGCTTTTGTGTTCAATTGCCAGGTTGAAGTTTCCACTCTACCCACTTTGCCTGAATGTCAACTTGTGGATCAGAGAATCATGATCATCATTTCTTTCTAATTTGTTTTACTACTTTTTAATCTTTTGTTTTATATTGTTAGATGGGTATAGGAAGAACAACCACTGGAACTGTAATTGCCTGCCTATTAAAACTTCGGATGGATTATGGAAGGCCTATTAAAATTCTGCTCAATAAGAAAACTCGTGAAGAAGTGGATGGCAGTTCGTCGAGTGATGAAGATAATGAAACTAACGCTGTAGTATCACCCTCCACATATAAAGAAGTTAAACAGAAGAACCAGAGCCGTGTGTTTGGTATAAATGACATCTTATTGTTGTGGAAGATTACGAGACTATTTGATAATGGCATGGAATGCAGAGAAGCCTTAGATGCTATTATTGATCGATGTTCTGCACTGCAGAATATTCGCCAAGCTGTTCTGCAGTACAGAAAGGTATTTAATCAACATGTGGAGCCAAGGGTGAGGAGGGTAGCCTTGAACCGTGGAGCTGAGTATTTGGAGCGTTATTTCCGTTTGATTGCTTTTGCTGCATATCTTGGTAGTGAAGCATTTGATGGTATCTGTGGTCAAGGAGAAGGTAGGGGAATGACATTCAAGAATTGGTTGCATCAGAGTCCAGAAGTCCAAGCAATGAAATGGAGCATAAGATTAAGGCCTGGGAGATTTTTTACTGTGCCTGTGTGTCCTATCTTTCCCTCTCTCTCTCTCTCTCTCTCTCTCTCTCTCTCAGTCTCTGTCTATATATACTTAAGTTACCCAATGTCAGAAATGAAGGGCATATACTGAGTAATATTGAATTTGGAAATTCAGGAGGCGTTGAGAGCCCAGCACGAGTCTCAACATGGAGATGCTGTTATGGAGGCTGTTGTTAAGGCTCGTTGTGGTTCTGTTTTGGGCAAAGGATCCATTCTTAAAATGTACTTCTTTCCTGGGCAGAGAACTTCCAGCTATATACAAATTCATGGTGCACCTCATGTGTTCAAGGTATATGTGTACTTTTTCTAGTTTCTTTTCTATAATGATATCTTGACCTATTTAAAGTGGTTCTAAATGGTTTTTTTTTTTCCTTTTTTTTTTTGATACCTGTGAGTGTCCGTGACCAACTAACTTACTAAAGAGATTCTAAATGGTAATCCTAGCATGCGAAGAATTATTAGTTATTATATCATACAGATATTTTTCCTTTATGTGGGATTAAGGCATTAGTTTTCCATATTGCACTATGTTTCTTTTTAGTCTACCTTTTACTGACCTTGTTCTTTTTGTCTTGTTTTTAATCTTTCATTCCTTCCACCGGCAACTCCATGAAATTCCTTTGTTCTTTAACCCTTTCCCCCTTGTTGGACTTGGTCTTTTATGCCCTTTATATTATTTCATTTATCTTAATATACAAAATAAATAATGTTCTTATATAAAAATTCTCTATTGGACCCAAGGTTGATGGATACCCGGTTTATAGCATGGGAACTCCAACAATTACTGGAGCACGAGAGATGCTAGTATATTTACGTACTAAGCTCGAAGTCGATGCATCTTCTTCTCCAAATGTGACAATAATTGATCTCAGGGAGGAAGCGGTTGTTTACATCAATGATACCCCATTTGTCCTCAGGGAGCTGAATAAACCCTTTGATACTCTCAAGCATGCTGGAATCACCGGTCCAGTGGTTTGTAACTGCATACATGCTTATTGTCTATGAATAAATAATCAAGCCAAATATCCCAACTTCGTTGAATGTGATCAAATGTAGGTAGAACACATGGAAGCACGACTAAAAGAAGACATAGTGTCAGAAATCAAACAGTCTGGTGGTCGTATGCTTTTACATCGTGAGGAATATAATCCCTCATTGAATCAATCCAATGTTATAGGATATTGGGAAAATATCTTTGCCGATGATGTGAAGACTCCTGCTGAAGTTTATGCACATCTGAAGGATGAGGGACATGATGTTACTTATAAGAGGGTACCGTTGACCAGAGAAAGGGAAGCATTAGCTTCTGACGTTGATGCAATCCAGTTCTGTAAAGATAAGTAAGTACCTTCCCCCAAAAATTCCCATGCATCTCCATGTTGATATATTTGTATGGTTAATAAACACTTCTGATCTCTAAAAGTTCATAGAGCAACAATTTAGCCCAAATGTAGTTTATAACGATTTAGTCTTTATAATTTAGATTTTGTTACAATTTAGTTTCTAAGCCTTAATATGTAACATTTTAGTTTATGTACTTTAAAATTTATAACGACTTCATTCTTATTGTAAAATGAATCATTAAGATATAGATTATTTTTTAATACCGATAAGCTAATAAAGACAATATGGTTTTAACTACAATACCAAGTGTTACATGGTAAAAATTGACACTTCATTTCGATGGAATTTGTTTGTGGTCAAGATTGAAGTGTTAAATTTTTTAAATTGTATGTTGAAGTCAACAACTAGATTATTACAAATTTGAAGTTGAAGGACTTTATTGTTTCAAACTTCCAAATATCAAATTGTTACTTTTATAAAAAACTGAGGGACCAAAGTATTTTAAAGCCTATTTTTATAGTGATGTGAAAAATATGGTCAAACAAAAGTATTTTCCAGGTTTTAAGGATGCCCACCTAGACCTAATCTCGAGTCCATGTTCTTAAAGGAGCTTGTTTGTGGAATGGCTTTACAACAGTGACACTACTGCTTCAAGAATTAAAATGCAATAAATAACAAAATTTCCTTTGATTTGCCGTTATAGTTTATAAGCTTTTGTTCATTATTTACGAGGTGGTTCAGATACACGAGTTCTATAATTGGTTAATGTCATGTGGTGTCGGACTATTTTGATTCTCAAGCCTCCATGTGTTATGGTTTCAGAAACTAGCTTTCATGTTTCTCAGTTTTGTAAAATTTTCAATTCTTTGTACAAAATTCAAATTCTTGAAATAATTTTTTTTCTCTAGCTCTGCAGGATGCTACCTCTTTGTATCACACACAGGTTTTGGAGGAGCAGCATATGCAATGGCGATTTTATGTATAAGGCTTGGGGGCGAGGCAGATCATTTTGCAACAAATATTCCACAATCCATGACTAATTCAGATTTATCTTATGCATGTGGAGACAGTTTGCATGCTCAAGCATCTGAAGAAGCAGCATTCAGAATCGGGGATTATCGTGACATCCTAAGCCTTACACGAGTTCTCATGTATGGTCCTAAGAGTAAAGCAGATGTTGACATTGTCATTGACAGGTATTCCAAAGATTATTTATGGCTCTTGCTTTATTGTATATGGCCTGTACACCGAAGAGAACATCAACTCCTACTATGTATACGTGCTTGTAACCTGCTGTTGAACGACTCCTTTCTTTTTAACGGTAAGGCTGAATTTGTCATTTGCTTTTCAAAGGTGTGCAGGAGCAGGGCATCTACGAGATGACATTCTCTACTACTGCAAGGAACTTAAAAAATTTCCTGGCTATGATGATGAACATCGAGCTTACCTAATGGACATGGGTATCAAGGCTCTAAGGTCAGTGTTAAATTATTGATTTAATTAAATTCAACGTAACCCATTAGATTATACTTTTGAGTTTAGTGGTAATTTAATAAAGTATCAAAGCATTGAGGTTCTATTTTCAAACGCCTATATTGTCATTTCCTCTCCAAGACTTTCCACCAAAATTTCAAGCCACAATTGGGGATATTGATCCATCACCTTCAACTTTTGCGTTCAGTGTGTCATTAAATTGCCTTGCGTTTAGTGTGTTGCTTGTGCTAGATTTTCTTGCATTTGCTATGATTTTTTCATACTCACCTTTTTCCTTCCACTTGTTTCGCCGATACATTGGGATTTTTTTTTTTTTGGCTCAAATAAGTTGTGTAATTTTAATTCAACTTCGCATCTGCAGGCGGTATTTTTTTCTCATCACTTTCAGATCCTACCTCTACTGTACTAAGGCAGAGGAGATGAAATTCACATCATGGATGAAGGATCGACCTGAATTGGGTCATTTATGTAATAACCTCAGAATCGACAAGTAGTTAGAAGAAGAACAAGCTTGTAACATATATATTCTTGATTGATATCCCTTATCCTAAACTGTCGTCTGCCTGTATGCAATAGGCCAATATACTGCAATAGCAAGATTTCTTGTAAAAGTGTGAATAGGTTTGCCATATGTAGATGGTGGTACGTCAAGATGAAGTCAAACTTAACACCTACTATATTTCACAGATTTATGATTTACATGTTCAGCCAAGTAGACAATAATAGTTACCAAGGAGACCAATGGTCTGGTCTTTGATTGGGACATCCTAATACTCAAAATAATTGCTGTATTTACTGCAATGATAAATGATAATGTCGCCCAAGAACATCTAGAAGCTGCATAGTTGTCTCCATGAAGTAAGCTTATTTTTCTTTACCCCATAATCTCTCTCTTCTCTCTCGTTTATTTATTACAAGGCATCTTTACTGACATGGTATTGACTTAAAGGTTCTGGCAGTCAACTGGCGGATTTGGAAGAATGTTTGTGCAGCATTGAGAGATCATCTACTAGAGAAACTCCAAGCTCGTTGTTTGTAATGATCTAAACGTGTATGTGCCTCATCTTTTGTGTAATATGCACTCTAGCTACAGTCAATCAAGATATATGAAGTAAAAATAAAAATGAATGATGAAGAATACACTATACCCATTTGTTTGTGTTGGAAAATGACAAATCCAATGTAGTTTTTGGCAAGAATTTGTGATGAAACTAATTTGATCAAAGGAATTTATACCATTGCAGTCGGTATAAATGTGATTCTAGGGTAGTTACATTATAAATGTGGGAAGAATCGAATCCAATCCATTAAGAGGTGGTTGAACTGGTTTTATGTACTTCTTCTCGAATACATATTAGGTTAGCCTTTATCTCACCACAAAGCCGGCCCTCAAGAAGTCGAACGGGCAACAGAAGCTTTGGCTTTACATCAACCCTATACGATAGAATTGAATGTATTTCTTGATCTTGCAAGTTATCATCTTCATCAAGCTGCATTAACATAACCTTTCAATGAGTTAGTGCTGGTTTATAAGATACGAGGCCTTTAAAAAGGAATTTATAAAATTCATGGTTTGTGGTATTAATGATAAATAAAAGGACTAAGAGAACTGTAGAGAACCTACTGATATAATTTCTTATGAATGTTACATGTAAGTATAATTACCTGCTCAATTGACCATTCTCCCTCAAAGAGTTCAAAGTCACCTTCAATCATCTTGAATTTGATAACTCGTCTTTTACCCAATGGAAGTCTTTCAAGATCATTCTCATAACAATCTATGATGCCTTTAGCATTAAATTTCAAACCAAAGGCCAAGTTTTGCTCTCCAACCTATCAAAGGAATGTCAAAGCATGTTTAATACACGAAGAAAAGCAGAAGTGCATGTGAAGAGAAACAGCTTCAAATTCAGGAAAACAATATTTTGGTACATAAAAAAATGCATCGCAACAATGGGTAACAAAAGAAGACTAAGTCACAACTCATTGGGCAGCACCAGCTTCAATTGAAATTACAAGTATGGGAAAGTATACTAATTCATTAAAAGACTGACCATTGCTTTTTTCCCACTAACTTCCATCAACCAAATAAATTACTTCTACCTTTTGAACGGATGGAGCGTAAGAACATATGTGAGGAGACAGTGTGCTTCATTTGGGAGGGCTGTGCTCCAACCATATGATGAGAGGATGAACATCCCAAAAATATGCTACATGTTCTTTCCAAATCGGGCCATCAAAGGTTGGCAGTAGACACTGGAACGTTGTATGATTAGTTGACCAATAGAGCTGGTGGAAAGTATGTCCTTACCACTTACCA
Source organism: Benincasa hispida (assembly GCF_009727055.1). Taxonomy (NCBI): domain Eukaryota; kingdom Viridiplantae; phylum Streptophyta; class Magnoliopsida; order Cucurbitales; family Cucurbitaceae; genus Benincasa; species Benincasa hispida. Next base: position 62,875,327 of record NC_052360.1, on the reverse strand, counting down.
GCTTCCAAAGAATTCTGTCTAGGAAGGTACTAAACCAAAAGGAGGAGATATGGGGTCAAAAGGCAAACCATTCCTCAATTTCCTTTTCTTTGGATGAACCCCTCCCTCAATTTCAACATCCTTGAGGTTCCTTCTCAAAAAAGATTCCGAGTTTTTGCATCTTCATTCCATATTTCCTCAATAGAGAGGTAAGATGTGCGCCAAGGGATCATTTAGAAGCCAAAAATCATTCCAACGAGTGTTGGCCATGTCCCCAACTTTGCAGGCAATTCAATCGAGAACAAGTTCCTGATATTTCATAATAGATTTCCAGGGACTCTTGGAAGTGGTATATGGGGATCATCCCAGATTTTGGGGCTTCTGGCTACCAGATTATGGGGCAGTGGCATACAGAGATCTGTTCAGATTTTGGGGCTTCCGCATATTTTTCTGACGTCAGTTTCCATGCCTTGCCAATACAATTTGCTAGTGATCCACTTGTAAGTACGTCAGTACTCTCTGTAACGGTGTCATGATGAGAGTACTATCTGCCCCCTGGACAGTTGCTTATCTTGTTGCAAGTTGCAGCACGAAAGTAGGATAATAACAACCTTACTTGAACAGGATCTGCTCTAAAGGTTGTACAACTATGTCCTGAAGTTCTAAGCATGTGGGATAATATCAGTGTCTTGAAGTAGCTCAACCTTGATTTCAACGAATGGGGGTCTTAACTCTTTCTTGACCTTTTCAACATCAATTATGCTCAATGTAGCAAGGGAAGAAAGTCGAACTGTGGGTTGTTGACAAGAGTGCATCCACTGCTCTGTTTTCCAACCACCGGTGACATTGAATTTCAAAGAGCCTCCAGGGCTGAGCTCACGTGAAACCTCTTACCTATTGAATTACCACAAAATTGTCTTTGGATGGCTTGAAGTGCATGAATTCTTAAAGTCTTATGGAGACTTTTCCATTCTTTTAATTTCCAATCAAACAAATTTCTAACTTCTGTTTGATAGAATTTGCTATAGCTTTAACACCACCAAGAAGCAATTTGAAAAATAAGATTCTAGAAAACATAAGAAATAGGATGCAATAACTAGTTACAATGTCTGTTCGCTTAGTATTCTGGAAAAAAGAAATCTTTGAAAATCTAAGGAAATTGTGGGGATTTATCCGGTGCACTTCAAAAATCATCAATTTAGCTTTATCGTTTTGAAACTTGCATTCAAGCTTAAGAAATTCTGCAGTTTCATCCCAGCAAACATTGAAACCGAACTCTTCTGGCAGAGGAAAGATAATTCGTTCGAGTAGTGGTAAATCACTGCCCTTTGGTCTTGTTTCAAAATGCAGAACTTCTCAAAAGGAAATGTGCTCTAACTAACTACTTTTGGTTTTTTAATGAGAAATTGAGGGCATCATTGGGAGAAAAATGAAAGAATACCAAAAAAATAGCATATAAAGACGGTCCAACAAGGGAAGACTACCCAAAAAAAGAAAGAAGAAAAAAGAAAAACAATGAAAAAGCCAGCTTGCCACAAAATCCACCACTTGTCATGAAAAGGCGAATTTTGTTGAGCCTGAAAAGGTTAGAGATCCCACTTAACTTCCTACTTCGACTAAAGGGTCTTCAACCATTTGTCTTCACCGTAAATATCCGAGATGACTCTTCACCACAAAGCATCCTTTTATTGCGTAAATCTCCACAACCACCACTTGAGTAAAAGAGCACTATTCCCCCTACTGGAAAGCTCCAAAACCAAGACGTCCATGACACTGGAGGGAGGTTTTTCCCCAATTCACCAACAAATGAACACAAGGCCGAAAGCTTCCTCCTTTCCAAAAGAAACTCATAACCAGCCTATCCATCTAATTAGTAACTCCCATGGGAGCTTTGGGAATGCAGACATAATAAAGGGGAAGGCTACAAATGACAGACGATAGGGGAGAATAGAGAAATAATAAAGAGAGCTTTGAGAATGGAGAAATAAATAGAGATGCAATGGTTGTTATATTACATAGCAATCATGATAGGAGAGCATTTCATCCATACAAAACAACAAATGAAACCGAGCCGCAGCTCGGCATTCTTGTAAGTGTCATAGAGGAGATTATACCTTAAAAAAATGGAGCTTCCCTAATGGCTAATTCATTCAAGAAGAAGAGATCTGATATGTCAGTTCCTGTCCTCCCACGAGTACAGTCTCAGTCTAAAGAGATTGGGAAGGATCTTCTAAAGATCAAGAAAGTTTACCTTTTAGCTCTGGTGAAAGGGAAAGGCAAATAAAGAAAATGAAGCTTCCCTAATGGCTAATTCATTCAAGAAGAAGGGCCAAACTACACATTCAAGGCTTCATAACATTTGGTGAGAAAGGAAATTAAATCTTCGAAGGGAAGGGATAGGATTTAGTTTTGTGTTCTCATATAGTTCTTATGGACGCCTAGGCGTTAGAAGTGAGGTCTAGAGGCACTCCTCACACATGGAATATTTATTTAAATTCTTACCACTCCCTTCACAATATGGATAACTATATAAATTTAATTGATGACCTTTTGCACAAAATCATTAATATCAGTTGGAAATAACCTGATTCTGTTGGAATTTTCATCCCTCATCTATTGTTATAGTAGCAAGTTAAAGTATATCAGAATCAAACTCTTAAGCTGGGCTATGGTATATTTAACCTTGATCATAACCAATCTTAAAAGACAATGCTCCAGAAATCATGAAATATGTTCAAATTCCTGCATAATTAAGAACATAAAGAGGAAAAAGGCAATAAAGAAGAAGAATAAAAGACTACCTGAAACAGTCGGACATGGTTGCCAATCTTAAAAAGTATTTGGCTGAGAGCAAGCCCAGGTATGAAATCTGCCAATCTCTCATAATCAGTCAAGATATTCCACACGGCCTGGAGTGGGGCATCAATACCAATCCTCGAGTAAATTCTGCGAGAGTTGCTACCCAACTTCTCGATTTGGATACTTAAGCCACCACCGTCGTCAAAACTCGTTTCAGATTCTGAGGCGTCAGAGTAATCGCCATTGTCGTCACTATCTGAGAATGTGGAATCGGAATTGGAATAATAATTTCTGAACGCGGACCGAAAATGTTTGGGAGGATAAGTAATAGTATCTGAGGAAGAGATGGTTGATTTGGTGGTGGGGATGACGAGACGTGAAAGAGAAGGATCGACTCTGAAAGTAACTACGACGGCAAGGGCGGCGGGGGCGGTGGCCGGAAAAGTTGAAGCTAAACGGGAAAGGGAGGAGGAAGTTAGTGAAGAAGAATACGTTGGTTCGGAGGAATGGAGAAAGGAGAGCATCGTCGTAAACATTAATGTGCGGTGGAGATTTGCACTCCTCAAATCCTATAGTCTCGCCCACGGAACCGCCCTCAGATCTTTTTTTTTTTTTTTTTTTTTCAAAAATAGAAAGATAAAGAGAATTTATTTATATAAAATAATAAAATTTAATTATTTTAGACTTCTATCATTTTCTATACTTCTGTCAATTTTTATTAATTATAGACTTTTATCAATTTCTATTATTTGATAGACGCAGTATCTATCAGTATTTTTTTTGCTATTTTTGTAAATAATTTAATATTTTTTTCATTTTTCTATTTTGTTTTTAATTTTGCGACTGTGGAGTAAAGGATCGAATATCTAACCTTGTTCGTGATGTTTGTACACACTTGATGTCATACTTTTTTTAATGCAAGTTTTCTAACACGTGCATTGATTGTGATATTTTCGATTATATTATCATTTTGATATAATTCTCGTTTCATTTTATTATATATTAAGAATAAATTTCTGTAGAAGAGTTTGAGTAAGCATCCAACATTGGTTCGTTATACTTTGAAAAAAATATTTATTTGTATCGGTGTAGAAAGTTAAAAATTATTAAAACTCGAAAATTTTACATTTTTTATATAATTAAACTAAATTCATAAATTTTATAATTCTTTTTTATGAATAAAATTGACAAAACTTTTAATATTCAAAATCTTTCCCAATCTAACTTTTTGCATAGTCCTTTCTTATTTTTATGCATGTCATTTAAATTATTGGTGCCAACGTACTTTAGACCTTTATTTTTAAAAACTAACTAATAAAATTTAGTAACTTTTAAATCCATTATTATTAAATATAATTATAGGTAAAGTTTTTTTTTTAAAGTAATTATAGGTAAAATTATAAATCTTAGAATCAATATTTAGAAATGAATTGGTAAAACACTATGTTCAAGTTGTTTGTATTTTAGATTTTCACTTTTTTTTTCAATGTTATAAGTAAATTGAAATTATTATTTTCAATGCAACTCTTTTATCTAATTCTTAAAAATGATTGAACTATCAGCAGATAAAAGCATAAGTATTAGAAATAATTTGACAAACTGTAAATATAATAATGTTACCACAAATTAAATTTAAAAATCATAGAATATACAAAATTTCATAATATTATTATTTTATATTAATTACTATTATCATTTTAAAGAAAAACTAAATACATCATCACAAGAGAGATTATTTGTATATACTTAATTTAAAGCACTGTTTGACTTAATTTCAATTGAAATTTTATCATTTTCAAGCACCCTGACCTATTTGCATGGTCTCAAGTATTCTCTTAAATTACAATGTATTAACATTGCAACACAAAAATTAGAAGAGAGTTTAAATGTTTGTGAAAAAAAATGCTTATATGGTTGTAGAATATAAAAGTTACAATATAAAACCTTTAAAATCTTATCATATACTTGAGGTAAATTCATAAATTTTAGAAATTAAATTATAGAAATAAAGAGATTTTTTTTTTTTCATATTCTAACATCTTATTTCTTAAATATGTATATGTTATGGATGGATGTGAGAATATCAGAAGATAATAAATAAATAATATTGATGTAAATTCTAATTTTAGTTTGAATTTGAATTAAATAATAATAAATATTGAAATAATTCTGAAAAAGTAGGTAATACTTTTTTTTAATAAAACCGTAACAAGAAGTTTTTTCTTCTCATTATGATTTAAATATTAAAAAAAGAAGTAATAAGAACAATAAAGGTTTATTTTTAAAATAAAGGTTAATGTTATAAATTTAAGATTTGTTGAGGTGGCAAAATAGTCCAACAATATTCTTCCTTTAGTCCAATTTTTAAAATAGTATGATAAGATAATTATTCTTAAATAAAAATTATTATAACTTCTTGAGAATGAAATGAGCAATCTCTTTACATCCCAGTTCTTTAGATCCTTTAAAAAAATATGATTACTTTGTTTTATTTATAAACGATTAAATTTTAATTAAATATTGGCAATTAATTAAAGATTTTATGAGGCATTAAGTTACACATGCTTTGTTTTTCTCAACAAAAGAAACATAAGCTTGTAAGTGCTGAATAATCTTTTATTTTTCAACGAATATTTTAAACTAAAAATATACAAATTATAAAGAAAACGAAGAAAATAAATATCCAAGATATGCTAAAGTATAAATATTTTTATAGACAAACTCAATTATTTCAACTTCATCAAAAGTGGAATTATAACGTTATAACCTTTGAATCTGATATATAAATTCATACATGCACGATGCTGAAAGGATGTAAGAACACCCGCGGCGGAATGAACGTAGTCCCCAAAAACATTGATCTTCATTCTACTAAACATGCAATTTTCACAGAATTAAGAAGAAATAAAGGGTGGAAGAATATTCACCCTTAAAGACCAAATTATCTTCATGAATCCTCTCCCGATGATCAACACGAACAATTCAAACTCTTCGAATAAACTCACGAACGCAGCAACAATTTTCCAAGAATTCGTACACCACCACGCGGCAACCTCGATATTCTCAAAACTGAGAATCAATTGAAAGTGTATGAGACTCAAAAATTAATTTTTGGAAGCGAAGGAGAAGTAATCTCTTGAGAGAAAATTTTTCACAGAGTCTTTCTTGGGAGAGCTTGCCTGTCTTTCGTACGTCTGAGAAGCAGGAAGAATAAGAAAATCATACTCTATGCGCGATTGCTATAATATATACTTCCTTGACCACTTCAAGACAGATCGATCTTAAGAAGAAAATATAACACATAACCTATAATTTATATCATATCACATATAATATAACTTATAGTTTATTATTACATTTAAGCTATAGAATTTAATATGAATTACATTAATATAATTAATATTTGAATCATATTCAAATATTTATTTCTCTCAAATAAAACTTTATATTAAAATGTATCATATAATTAATTCCCTTTATTAATTTGAACAATTCAAATTAATCTAAAATTAATTTGATTATCATTAATCCCAATTGAGCTAACAAGGGCACCTTATGGACCTATAGATTAAAGTTTCAATGGTACATGAGTAATTGATTAAACTCTTTAATTAAATTAACCAACTTACATTAATTGTCGGTCATTCCACTAAAGACCGACAGCTGCACTCTTCGCACTATAGATATATTTTTGTGTCCATTGGATATAATCAATCAACGGCACGTTGACCCTTCACAAATTGCTCGTAAGTACAACTGGGCCAAAATTACCGTTTTGCCCCTATAATTACATCTAACTCCTTAAATACCACTGATCTCTATAATGAACAATAAGTTATAGTCCAACTATAACCAAACCCCTCTCGGGCAAGGAGAGGGTGTGGCGCCACATTGTTCAAGCCTCAGAATCAGCTCGTAAGGGTGTTGGGATTGATGTCCTAATTCTCCCGGAGTCTCGTAGTTTGTTTGTACATATTGTTATGAATAAAATAATAGTCATTTTATTTTGCATTTACTCATAACCAATAAACAAAGCTCCATGGTTATTGTATGTAAACTTAAGCATGCATATGAGATATACAAGTTGATCATGCCATAAGTGATAACTTAAAAAGGTCTGTAGTATAAGCATTAAGGAGGGATACTTGATCTTGGTTACAATACGAATACGGCCTGCTTTGTAGAGGTTTGCAAGTGTTGTGAACTACTATAGATGGTAGATCCTGTCCATTCATATGGAGACATGCAAGCTGGGGTATCCTATATAAAGAGTTTGTATAAGATCGGACTACGGGATGATTCGTCTTTTTATATAACGTTGTTGATACTAGAGACTTACACTCACCTAAACGACCATAGATGACATGACCTCAATCCTAAGTGTTTTGGAAACTCTGCCTTTGAGGGCGATTCTTTGATTAGTATAAGTGAGAGTGGCCAGATTGCCAACTCAACTACAGGGGTATAACGGTTAATTGGCCCAGCTGTACTTACGAGCGATTTGTGAAGGGTTATCGCACTGTTAATTGGTTGATATGGACATAAAATATATCTGTAGTAAGGAGAGTGAAGTTGTCGGTCTTTAGTGGAGTGTCCGTGAAGGAAATCATACATGAGGATTTTCATGAGCAGCGGAAGGATCATTCCAAATTTCAATCGTATATGAACACACTCAATTACAATCAAGAAATGGAAACAACAGGCTATGCACAAAATCGAAATTATAGCATGCTTTACTAAGATCAATGGAAGAGCACACATACTTTTGAAGACTCATCTTCAACACCCTTGATCACGAACGCTCGTTCACAGCAACACAGCAAAACAGCAACACGAACGCTCGAAACTTCGACCGCTATACAACAACATGAGAATCCAGAAGTGTGGGCTCCGTGTGGACTTAGTTAGAGGATGAGACTGGAGGAAGAACAATCGTGTAAAAAATTGAGCAACTGGAAAATGTCAAAGTCTATCGTATAGACGATGCCCAATCCCAATCGTTTAACAAAGGTTATGCGATCTTTTAGCAGAAGTTGCACGATTGTTCAACTCATCGGCCAACAGAGTGTATAATGCCCCAGGCCCAGGATTCGGAATCTGGATGGCCCCGGCATTCCCCTGCCTCCCCTGCGACCTGGCTATATCATCCTCACTTGTTTTGAATGATTCTAGAAGTGAAAGTTGTCCCCACAAACCAACACGGGTCTTTTCAACACGCTTAACTTTGGAGTTCTTATGATTGAGCCACCGAAAAGGAAGGTTCACCTTGTTGGTATAGGTAGTAACTTTCAATTCTTTTAAGCCTTTCTTAACCATACTTTCATGTCCCTAGGATCCCTCTCATTCGGATGTGATACCAGTTCATTCATGTACTCCTCCTGAATTCGGGTCGTTACAGAGTGTCTATTGTATAGAAACACTCCACGATCATCTAGTCTCTCCAAGTTATCATTTAGTAAATCGTATTTACTTCACAACCTTTTCGTGAGTAATTTCCGAGAATGGAAATCTCAATTCAACTACTTCTAAATTTAGGAAAACATTTTTTTCTTTTATCTCACGGTTACCATGAAAACCACCAATAACCTCCCACTCAATTGTTTATTAGAGAAAAAAAAGATAATTATCCAATAATTAATATTATTATAAATATATATGATAACCAACTTACCATACTATATTTATAACCTATAGTTTTAATATTTCATCTCATGAAACATATAAACCATAGCTCTTTTTATATTCCATGACACTTAATGTAAATCTCATTTACATTAATCCTCCACTTGATGTATCTCATACATCACACTGTTCATATCATATATAATCGAATTACCTCTCATCAATTTGAGCATTTCAAATCAATACCAAAAACTGATCCACGACTTGGATCCATTGAGTTACCAAGAGGATCTTATGGACTTGTAGCTCAAAGCTCCAACGGTACGTGAATAACTAACTAAACTCTTTAGTCACGGGATCTACCATCCGTTAACTGCCAGACACTCCACTAAAAACCGACAGTTGAACTCTCCTTACTACATATATATTATGTGTCTATATTAACCAATCAACAGTGCGATAATCCTTCCCAGATCGCTCGTAAGTACAGCTCAGCCAATAACTGTTATGCCCCTATAGTTACATCTAACTCTTTAAGTACCACTAATCCCTTTAATAAACATCAGTCATAGTCCTACTATGACTGAGTCCTCTCTTACAAAGAGAAATTGTATCCATCATGTTCAAGCCTCAGAATCAGCCCTTAAGGGAGCAATTTATCTACTTACCCCTGCTTCGGAGAATGAGTGAATTTCATCTTGTGTAACTGAGTTTCCAATTTCCAAATCAGACAAGTCTTAAAAAAGATAGGCATGTTGAGTTGGCAATCTGGCTACTTTCACCCATACTAATCAAAGAACCGCCCTCAAAGGCAGGAGTTCTCAAAACACTCAGGATTGAGGTCATGTCACCTATGATCGTTTAGGTGAGTGTAAGTCTCCAGTATCAATGGCATTATATACAGAGACGAATCATCTCGTGGTCCGATCTTATACAAACTCTTTGTATAAGACACCACCGCTCGCATGTGTCCACATGAATGGTCATGATCTACCATCTGTAGTAGTTCACAACACTTGCAAACCTTTACAAAGCGGACCGTATTCGTAGTGTCACAAAGATCAGGTAACCCTCCTTAATCCTTATACTACAGGCCTATTTAGGTTATCACTTAAGGCATGATCCACTTATATATCTCATTACATACTTAAGTTTACATACAATAACCATGGAGCTTTGTTTATTGGATATGAGTAAATGCTAGAATGAAATAACTCTTATTTAATTCATAAACAATGTGTATAAATTACAAACTACGAGACTCCGAGAGAATTAAGACACCAATCCCAACAGTCTAGTAGTTAACATATGGTGGACCCCTGTGATTAAAGAGTTTAGTCAGTTATTCACGTACCGTTAGAGGTTCAAGCTACAAGTCCATATGATATAAAATAGAAAAAGAGTTATGGATTATGTTGAGAATCAGTTCTTGGTGTTGATTTGAAATGTTCAAATTGACAAGAGAAAATTTAATTATATATGATATAATCTGTGTGATGAATAAGATACATCAAGTGGAGGATTAGTGTAAATATTATTTCCATTAAGTACCATAAAATAGAAAAAGAGCTATGGTTTATGTGTTTCATGAGATGAAATATTAAAACTATAAGTTATAAATGAAGGAACTCTTATTAAAGAGTACCTATGAGTGGAAGCAAGATCGTTTCAAATTCATTGTGACAAAAATACCGCATTTATAAACAAACATACAAGTTATGCATTTAACAACAAATTACGGCAAGGTTGGAACTATTAAACAACAAAGGGATGAGAGACATACCAGTTGAAGAACTCTTCTTCTCTTTAAATCTCGCTCTTGTCAAGCTAGCAACTCTCGTTGTCACTGTGAACGTCAAGTCTATCGCCCACCAAATCTCACTATCGTCTACCACTGAACGAACTTCTCAGAATAGACAGAAAGAAGGACATAACCACTCAGAAACCTTGGTATTCTTGGAGTGAGAATCTAGAAGGTGTGAGCTCTATTGGATTTGGTAGAGGGGAGGAGGAAACAACGATCGTTTACCACGATCAAGCAAGTCGGAGATATCTGGAGTTTATCGCATAGACGGGTGCTTGATCGTTTAGGTAAAGGTACACGATCATGTAGTAAAAAGGGGTTGTTCAATTAGACGACTGTTTAGTAAAATTGCTCGGGTACGCGATCGTTTAGAAAAAACTATGGGATCGTTTAGGAAAAGCGCACGTGTACGCGTTCATTTAGTAAACTTTGAGCCATCGTGTATGCTCTCGTTTGCTAGGCGATGGGCAGTGTACTAATCGTGAAGCAATTAATCGATTTCTTTGCAAAATGAAAACCATTTTTATTTTATCCTTCAGTTACAAAAACTGATTGCAACATCCCATTATCTCATTCGGTTACGGAGAAAAAATCGCCAACAATTATCCTATAATTGTTTAATTAAAAAATAAATATAATCATATTATATTTATAACCTATAGTTTAATATCACATCATATGAAACATATAAACCATAACCCTTTTCTTCTCTACTAGATATAAATCATATTTATATCCTTTTCCTCCAATTAATGTATCTCATACATCATGTCAATTATATCATATATAATTGACCTGTTTAATTATATCATATATAATCAAACTCCCTCTTGTCAATTTAAACACTTCAAACTGACCCAAAAATTTATTCTCAACTTGAATCCATTGAACTAACAAGGGGACCTTATAGACCTGTCTCGAAACTCCAACGGTACATGAATAGCTGACTAAAATCTTTAGCCACAAGATCCACCATCCATTAATTGCCAAGCATTCCACTAAAGACCAACAGCTACACTTTTCTCACTACATATATATTTATATGTCCATCGGTTATAACCAATCAACAGTATGATAACCCTTCACAGATGCTCGTAAGTACAGTTGGGCCAATTTACCGTTTTGCCCCTGTAGTTACATCTAACTCCTTAAGTACCACTGATCCCTCTAATGAACAATACAACATAGTCCTACTATGTGTGGACACCTCCTGGGCCATGAGAAGGTGTGTGGCACCACATCGTTTAAACCCCGGAATCAGCCCTTAAGGGAGTAATCTATCTACTTACCCCTGCTTTAAGGAAGGAGTGAATTCCATCTTGTGTAGCTGAGTTCCTAGCTTCCAAATCAGACGAATCCCCAAAATGGTAGGTTTGAGTCGGCAATCTGGCCACTTGCACCCATGCAAATCAAAGGATTGCCCTCAAAGGCATGAGTTCTCCACTCACTCAGGATTGAGGTCATGTTACCTATGGTCATCCTAATGAAGTGAAGTCTCTATCATGAACGACTTTATATAAAGAGACTCACTCTGTGGTCCGATCTTATACAAACTTCTTTGTATAGGATGCCCCTGCTCGCATGTCTCTACATGAATGATCAGGATCAGACAATCTGTAGCAAGTCAGAATACTTGTAACTATTCTACAAAGCAGGTCGCATCTGTAGCGTTACCAGGATAAAGTTTCCCTCTTATATCCATATACTACAAACCAGTTATCACTTAAGATATGATCGACTTGTATGTCTCCACATATATGCTTAAGTTACAACGACAATCAGGGATCTTAGTTTATTGGTTTGTGGTAAAGCAATTAAAACATCTAATGTTTCATAGACAATAGTGAAGAAAATATCATATATTATTACATCACAAGCATTTGTTCAATAAAATGTTTACAAACTACAAGACCCAGTGAGAGTTTAGGGCATCAACCTCAACAATAAATATAAGATGATAAGTTGGTTATCATATATATTTATAATAATATTAATTATTGGATAATTATCTCTTTTTCTCTAATAACCAATTGAGTGTGAGGTTATTGGTAGTTTTATTGTAAACGTGAGATAAAAGGAAAAATGTTTCCTAAATTTAGGAGAGTTGCTTAATTCGAAAAGAAACTCATGGATTGCTATCAAGTGGAATCATTTCACTAAATGATAGCTGAAAGAGAGACTAAACGATCGTGGAGTGTTACTATACGATAGTTCACTCAACTGATAGTAGCTAAACGATCGCAAGGCATTATCTACACGATAGGTTGCCTTCTTCTACACGATTGAGCATTCGTCTATACGATAGACACTTCTCATCTCCCACTTGCTCAATCGTCTATACGATTGTTGTTCCTTCGGTCTATTCCTCTAACCAAGTCCACACAAAGCTCACACTTCCAGATTCTCACACCGAGAATACCAAGGTAATCATTGTGGTGGTGTCCTCACTCAACTCGACTGAGTTCGACGTATTGGAGGTTCGTTGGGTTCGTGATCTTGAAGATCATTGAGTTCGTGTTTGCTGTTGATCGTGCTGTGTTGCGGTCGTTGTGAAAGAGCGTTCGTGATCGAGGGAGTTTGAAGAATGAGTTTTCAAAGGTATGATACTTTATCCCTTGATCTTATCTGAAAGCATGTTGTAATATCGTATTGTGCATGACCTGTTAGTTTTCGTTTCTTGTACTGTAATTGTGTATGTTCAATTCGAATGAAATTTGGAACGATAATTACGTTGCTCATGAAAATCCTCATGTCTAATTTTGTAATGACCTGACCCCCTAGGACTTAGGTTAGGCCGTTACTAAATACATGCATGCATGGAACTCAAAACGACACTCAGTTATGGCAAAATAAATGCTAATTAAATAAGGTAAGTTCAAAAGACTTTCATTAAATTCAAATACTAAAACAATAGTAGAGTACCCATAAATCATAAAGGATAATAAATAAGTTTGAAAAACGATTCTTAAAAGTAAGTTTTAACCATCAAAACTAAAAGTTAAGAGAAACATGAAAAGAACTCTAAATCTCATGAGCGGAAGCGTAAAAACTAGTCCCAGTGGCTCGATCATGAATTTCGCTTGTCCATCGTCAGTGCATCTCTACCCTTACTTGAAACAACAACACGAGAAAGAATGAGTATAAAATACTCAGTAAGTAACTCCACCACTGGGGTCAGGCTAGGCATCTATGTCCTCTAGATACCTACCTCTGGTGAAACATATAAACTGCTCTAGTCCTCATGGGACACATATTCACATGAAACAAAAAGGAGACTGAGTTCTATCCTACTGTAGTTAAGTATGCCCACTACCTCTGGTGAATCCCGAAGGAGACACAAAACTGGTGAATCTCGAAGGAAACACAAACTGATGAATCCCGAAGAAAACACAAAATCTAATGGCCATATAATTAATCAATAAGGACACTTGCACAATCTCAACATCAAAATTATCACTATATGAATCTATGACATACATATATACCTCAACATCATGGCTCTATAACATACACATATACCTCAATATCATCAGATTCAATACAACCATATGGAATCAAATACAATCTCATACTAGCATTCAAGTGTCTATGTGCACAAATAAACCTTTCAGATCTCCTACCCGAGCGTACATTGGTTATACTATGCTATCAGAATATCATGCTGTCATACTGCCATAACATTCATTTATCGTGCTAGCATACATCTAGTGCCTGGCCCGTGGGCAGTTCCAGTACTAAGATTACTTACCTTAAATTTGGTCACAATTTAATCCAAGTAATTAACCCTGTTACAACTCTTGGAAGGCTTTGAATCCACCCTATAACATACATTACAAATTTTAGTTTAGCACCCCTGGTCCAAAAATAACAAATCCAAAGTTCTAAACTCATCTGGGTTCTAAATCCAATTAACCAAATTATTTAAAGATCTTTAATTTAACTTTACCTAAATCGAAAATCCGCAGACAATCTCAGACAGCCAATGAAACCAGTAAATCTAAGTAAGACCCTGACATAAGAACGCAACCAAGTTTTAAAATTAAAACCAATACCTAATCACACATATTCCAAATACTGCCAAAAATCCGGGTAAACTCACCCAAGATGTGATATGAGGCGCCCATATGCTAAACAACTCTAACTTCACTAAACAGCACCTTAATACCTTCAAGAACATGAATCCAAAGTTGACACATAAAGGCCTCAATCGATTGGTGCTAACAGTAAATGGGCAGTCAAGAATCAATTGAAAACAACCCCAACCAGTCGAAATCTTACCCAAGTTGACAAATCTGATGACGGCACGAGCAATGACAGCGGCGACATGAAGAATCCGGTACAGATCTGGTCGATTGCACCGCGGTGGCACCGATGCAGACGCGTATGGAGCAGCGTTGGTCGATTCGGACGAAGCCGCTCGAACGCGGGCGGCTTTGGCGTGGGAGACCGGAATCAGATCTGGGTGGCTCGATGTGGGAGACCGAAATCAGATCTGGACGCCGATTGAGGTGCAAAGAAGCTGAAGTCGAAACTGGGTTGTTCGCGGCTCAGATCTGGGCTGGCGGTCAAGGTCAGCAGCGAGTGGCAGGGAGATCGGAATAGCTGGTCGAGGTCGGCAGTGGGGAGATCGACTGCTAAGTTTGCGTGAGGAAGAAGAAGGAAGAGGGGAAGAAAAAGAAAAAAAAAAGGGAAAAAAAGGAAAAATAAAATAAAATATATTATATTATATTTTATTCTTTTCTTAATCCACATAAATTCTTTAAACTCCCTTCTTTTCAACAAGATTTAACTACTGCCATTCAATTCCAACATAAATATTTTCCAATGTCCATAATTAAATTCCCGCAATTACACTTAAGGTCCAAAATTCTAAAAACGTCCTCAATTAGTTAAAAAAAAATTACTAAAATTACATTAATACTACTAAAAAAAATATGGGGTGTTATAAATTTCCTTTAAAGGGAGCAATTTCTCTACTTGCTTTAACTATAGAGAATGAGTAAATTCTTTCTTGTGAAGCTGCATTCCCAGCTCCCCAATTAGACGAATCTCCAAAATGATAGGCATATTGAGTTAGCAAAACTGGTCACTCTCACCCATGCAAATCAAAGGAATGCCTTCATAGGCAGGAGTACACAACTCACTGAGGATTCAAGCCAAGTCACTTATAGTCATCCTAGTGAAATGTAAGCCTCTTTTAGTAACAATGTTATATAGAGAGACTATTCATTTCGTGGTCTGGTCTTATACAAACTCTTTGTATGGAATACCCTTACTCATATGCCTCCACATGAATGATTAGGATCAGACATTTTGTAGCACTTTACAACAATTGTAATAACTACAAAGCGGGTCATATTCATAATGTCACTAGGATAAGGTACCTAGCCTCATCCATCTACTACAAATCGTTTAGACTATCACTTAAACACGATTCACCTGTATGTCTCCACATACATGTTTAAGTTACAGGAGATAACTTTGGATCTTAATTTATTAGTTTTTGTGGGTTAATTCAACTAAATCTCGAATAAAATACTCTTATTTTATTAGATAAATAAAATGTTTATATAATACAATTATAAACTACTAGACCACGAGATTTAAGACATCAATCCCAACAATCTCCCACTTGTCCTAAAGCTAGTGGGGTGTACATAATAAAAATACAAACAAGTACAACAGTGCACAGAAACAAGAAACTAAGGCATACAATATGTGTCAAATAAAATCTCCCACTTGTCTTAGACTAAATGTGACTTGTCTCGTAGACCCAGACTCTCCATGTGGCTCTCAAATACCTTAGCCGTGAGGGCCTTTGTAAACGATCAGCAACGTTATGCTCCGAAGCGATCTTTATGACGATCACGTCTTCTCAATGCACAATCTCCCGTATCAGGTGATACTTGTGCTTAATATGCATTTCCATACTTATGACTCATAGGCTCCCTGGAATTAGCCACAACACCACTATTATCACAATAAAGGGTGTTGGGCTTTGACATGTCTGGAACAACTTCCAGATCAGTTAAAAAAATTTTAAGCCAAACAACCTCCTTGGTAGCTTCACAAGCTGTACATACTCTGCCTCCATGGTAGAGTTAACTATGTAACCTTGCTTTGTGCTCCTATATTACATAGATCATCCTTTAAGAGTAAACACTGATCCTGAAGTGGATTTCCTTGAATCCCTATCAGTCTAAAAATCAGAGTTAATGTATCCTATAAGGATCAAAACCTTAGTCCATACACAAATATATAGTTTATTATTCTCCTAATATACTTGAGGATGTTTTAATGGCAATCCAGTGATCTAATCTTGGATTAGACTAATATCTACTGACTATCCCCACTGCATCACAAATGTCAGGACCAAGAATCGATGTATAGAAGATTTGTCTCGTCTCCTCAACTTCTTGAGGTGTATTAGGAAACCGTTCCTTAAATAAAACAACTTCATGCCTGACAGATGGCAAGCCTCTCTTGGAGTTTTGCATCGAATACTTGATAAGTATTTTGTCCATGTACAATGCCCAAGACAAAGACAGCGATTTGTTCCTACGTTCTCTAAAGATCTGAATGCCCAGAACAAATTGCACCTCTCCCCCAAATCTTTCATTTGGAATTGGGGTGCCAACCACTATTTTTTGTTGGGTTATATGTCATAAAAATCACAGTTTGTAATGTTAAACATATTCTATTATCAATAAAGATGTCATGACGTTTATTCAATAAAACTGTTGTTGAATATGTAAATTCTATTTGTAAAGTCTAAATCCAATAAACTAAAGATCTAGGGCTATTATATGAATACTTGAACTTTATGTGGTGACATAAATATGGATCAACTTCGAGTAAATAACCAAAACAGTCTATAGTATATGAATAAGGTTGGGTGTCTTATTCTGGTAACACTATCGGATGTGGTCCACTTTGTAGTTGTTACAATTTGTTATAAAATGCTACAAACAAAGTGATCCTGATTCATTTATGTAGTGACATGAGGAGTGAAGGCGTCCTATGCAATGAATTTTCATAAGATCGGACCAAGAAATAAGTCACTCTTATTTTATAACATTGTTTACTATTTAAGACTGACTATTTCAAAGCAATGACCTAAGTAACTTGACCTTAATCTTGAGCTAACTATGAAATCCTGTTTATTTAGGATTATCCTTAGATTTTCATGGGTGAAGGTTGACTCAACAGCGTTGGCTTAATAAGCCTCCCATTTCAGGGGTAAGACCGAGTAGATAGCTAGGGACATAGACTGCAAGATGGAGCCTCCCATTTCAGGGGTAAGACCGAGTAAATAGCTAGGGACATAGACTGCAAGATGGAATTCACTCCTACCTACTTTTAGGAATAGTAGAGAGGTTGTTCCCTTAAGTGCTGACTCCAGGTCTTAAATAAGGGACCCCACCCTTTCATTGGCCCAAGAGGGACTCGGTTTAGTGATTGGATAACAAACTAATTATTTATTAGAGGATCAGTGGGACTTAAGGAGCAAGATGTAATCTCGAGGGTAAAACAGCTTTTGACCCAAACAACCTATGAAAGGTTGACTTACTAATCATGGTTATATCGAGTGGACACAATATATCTACATTGAGGGGAGTGCAACTACTTGGCTTTAGTGGAATGATCTGATAGTTAACGAATGGTGGTTAATTAGGTTAAAGAGATTAGTCGAATAATCTTGGATCGTTGGAGTCCATGAAGTCCCCCTACTAGCTCATATCGGACTAAACCTTAAAACAGTATGACGAACAAAATAAAAGTGTTCGAATTCGATTTTTGGAGCAAAGCGTTAAATATATATGATATATTTAACGTAATGTTTAATTGTGAATTAAACATGAAGAGAGAGAAAATAGAAGATATTTAAATAAGATTTAAATATCAAGATTATGAATAGGAATTCATATTAATTGGGATTAGTATTGAACTTAATATTAAATTAAATTAATTAAATTATTTTATATTAATTTAATTTTAAAATTAATTATTAGAATTAATTTTGAAATTAAATTGAATTGGTCAAAATTGCAATAAAAATCAAAATTGTTGACTAGGTAAAAAAATGTAATGAAAGTCAAAAAATAAAAATTGTTGACTTTGGACTTTGAGAGTCAAACTTTAACCTTTGATCAAGTTGGTGGAAAGATCCAACAATTATGAGAAGGAAATTCCAACTTTGCATTGCTAAATGTTATCTTCATTCGAAGACACTTTCCCTACTAATCCCATTTTGAATTAGTAGATTTTCTAATGTCAAATTCTCATCAAACTCAAAGTTTCATGTGTTTAAATGAAGATAACATTTAGCAATGCAACCTATTTTATGAGATTATTTGATAATCTCAACCTATTTTCTCTCAAATCCTTAATTTTTCCTCTCCAAATTAGTCACTCACCAGATCCCACCATCCCGTTCTAAGGACGAAGAATAGTCGAGAAGACTCTCGTGGTGGTCTATGAACCGTTTGTGAGGAGATTGGAGCTGATTTGGAGAAGAATTGAGACTACGAAGGATGTATATCCTCTATCCCTTTGTTCTTAATTTAATTGCATGCTTATTCTTTGAAATTAACCTAATTAGAGTACTTTAGATCCGTTATTTCTTCCATTCTGCATGTGTTTGTTCTATCATATTTTATATCTGTCAGTAGACCTAAATCATTCCCAATTAGTAGGATATCATCTACGTATAACACTAAGAAAGATAATGAAGTGTTGATGATTTTCTTGTAAACACAAGGTTCATCAACATTTTGATCAAAGCCATAAGATTTGATCGCAAAATCAAATCTTATATTCCAAGATCGAGAATCTTGTTTCAGTCCATAAATAGACCAAATAAGCTTGCAAACTTTTTGCTTTTGACCTTGGTCTATGAATCCCTCTAGTTTCTACATAAAAATAGTCTTCTCAAGATTGCCATTTAGAAAGGTAGTCTTAACATCAATTTGCTAGATCTCTAGTCATAATATGCGGTAATGGACAGAAGTATCTAGATAGACTTTAACATGGTAACATATGAGAAAGTCTCCTTATAGTCATCTACCTCAACCCGGGTATAACCTTTTGCCACTAGTCTAACCTTAAAGGTTTGCACCATACCATCTACACATCTTTTTCTCTCATATATCCATTTGCAACCTATTGGTTTTAGCTCATCAAGTTGATCTATTAAATCTTAAATTGAATTGAAGTACATAGACTCCATTTCAAGAACCATAACTTCGATCCATTCAACTTTGTCTACATCCTCCATTGCTTGTTTATAAGACAATGGATCCTCAACGTCGCCTTCAGATATGACGGTTAAGGTTTATATTAAACCCATATAACGAGCAGACAGGCTCGCAGCCCTTTCACTACGTCGAGGCTCCTTCAATGGTTGAGGTGGATGTGACCTACTAGATGAACCAACATCAACAACTCTTGTTTGTTAGGTTTTATGCCCTAAAACTCGTAGATGGTAAATGTTATTATTTGACCGTCATCAATAAAGAGTTATGGATGTTAAATCAATAAATGTCATCATTTGTATTGTTGTCTATTTTGTCTAAATAACCCTAAAGCTAATAAACTAGCATCCAAGGTTGCCTTATGAGTCTTGAACTGTATGTGAAGACATGCATGGATCAATGTTCAAGATATAACCTAAAGGGTCTATAGTATAGGGATAAGACTGGGTACTTATCCTGGCAACATTATGAGTACGACCCACTTTGTATTTAATACAAACGTATTGATCCAATGTGTTCGTGTAGGTGACACGCGAGTGGGGGTATCCTATGCAATGAGTTTGCATAAGACTGGACTGTAGAATAGTAACCATTAGATATAACATTGTTGACTAGTTAGGTTTATATTTCAATAGGATGACCTAGGTGACTTAGTCTTAATCCTAAGTATATTATAAACTTCTGTTCACGAGGAATTGTCCTTTGACTTGCATGGGTGAGGGTGTGCAGTTTGCCAACCCAATATGCCTACCATTTTAGGGACAAGACCGAGTGGGGAGCTGGGAACATAATAATATAAGATGGAATTCACTCATTCCCTTCTTGAGAGTAAGTAGATGATTGTTCCTTTAAGTGGTGTCTCTGAGACTTGAACAAAGGGTCTTACCCTCTCATTGGCTCGAAAGGGGTTTCTGTTTATTGGTTGGACCATAAACAGGTTGTTCACTAGAGGAGCATTGATACTTAAGGAGCCAGAGGTAACCCAAGGATAAAACAGTAATTTGACCCAGTTTGAAGTTATGAACACTCGTGAAGGACTAGCTTGCTAGTATTGGTCTATATCCATAGACACAGAAATATATCTATAGTGAGAAGAGTGTAGTTGTGGGTCTTTAGTGGAGTGTACACGTAGTTAAAGAATATTGATTAATTTGGTTAATGAGTTTAACCAATTAATCTCATATCGTTGGAACTTCTGATATACAGGTCCACCATGTCCCATCGTTAGCTAACTAGAGGATACTTAAGAGGGATAATTTGAATTGTTCAAATTAATTTAAGGAAACTATATATTAATGTGATTAATATATAATTAATAGGGATATGATCTATAATCAAATTGGAAAGTTATATTTGAATAAGATTCAAGTTAATTAAATCAAGTGAATTATATTCACAAATAATTAATTAATAGAGAGGTTCTTCACATATACATGGAATGTATATGATAATTAAATGTAATCATTAAATTGAGTTTAATGTATAAGTAGTTATTTAATTATTGTGAAAATCAAAATTAAATAAGTGTTATTTAATTTGACTAATTAATTGAATAAGTGTTATTTAATTAAATGAGCTAATTAATTAAATAAATATTATTTAATTAATTATAGAAAAGGAAAATATATTGGGAAAGATCATTTGTCCTTCTCTATATAAAGGCCTCTCCATGGCCCTTTGGGAATGCAAAGTATTGAATACACAATTCTCATTGCAGAGAAACTCTGACAATACACAACTCTCTAGTGTTATTGTGCAAATTTTTTTCTAAGCCATAAATCCTCTATACTCTCCAAAATCTTATTCTCCTCTCCCTCTCTCAATAGTTGAATATCGCCTATCTCTCTATTGGAATCTCAGAGAATAACGAGGTAACTCTCATAGTAATGTTTGAGATCACTCAAGGAGTTATTCGTGATCAAGACTGTTTGGAGATCCATTCATTGGAACCTTGGAAAGGATTGTTCTAACCCTTTCCCCAGTAGAATGCTAGTTTATGTGTTTATCTATTCCATCTAGTATAATGATTTTGTTTATTGTAAAAATTATATCGCGGTATGTAAGGCGATCTCACACAAGCGAAACGCTTCCGCTACAGGATTCAATCCCTTCATTGTTTATGTACTTGGCTCTTCAACAACTCTTGTTGAAGGTTTAAGAGTTTTGCTGGAAAGCTCATTTAATACTGTCTTACTGTGCGGTTTGTGTTCCCTCATGTGGTCCTCTTCTAAAAATATAACGTTTATCGACACAAACACTTTATTATCTTTAGGATCATAGAAGTAACCACATCTCGTTCCTTTGGGGTAGCTTTCAAATAAGCGTAATTTTGAACAAAGTTCCAGTTTCTTAGGATTAACCTCAAGCATATTTGTTGGGATACCTCAGGTCCTGTAATGGCGTAAACTACCTTTATGTCCATCCCATAATTCCAAAGATGTTTCAAAAACATTATCGGATGGAACACAATTCAATATAGGTTGCAGTTTGTACTGCATAACTCCAGAACGAATCAGGTAAGTGGGCGTAACTCATCATCGACTAAACCATGTCTAACAAGGTTCAATTTTTCCTTTCTGATTCACCATTCTGCTGAGGCATACCAGGTGCTGAGAGTTGAGATACAATTCCATGTTCTATCAAATAGTGTTGGAATTTTCATATACTCTCCACCTCGATCAGATTAAAGTGTCTTGATTATTTTACCTAATGCATTTTCAACTTTAGTCTTGTACTCCTTGAATTTTTCAACGGCTTCAGACATATGTTGTATTAAGTAAACATACCCATACCTTAAATAATCATCTGTAAAGGTGATGAAATATTTTAATCGTCCTCTTGCCTTAACATTCATAGGACCACAGAAATCTGAATGTACAAGTTTTAATGGTTCTTTGACTCTATAACCTTTTCCAGTAAAAGGTCTCTTAGTCATTTTGCCTTCAAGGCATGACTCACATACTGGTACAGAATTTTCTTCTAACTCATTTAGAAATCCATTCTTGACCAACCTCTCAATCCTATTGAGATTTATGTGACATAATCTTAGGTACCAAAATTGAGCATTTTTTTAGGAGAAACTTTTTGTCTTTTGTTTTGAGTTACCGTAGTTCTAAACAATTCAATATTTAGGAGGGTCTTTGATCCTAATGGCCTTAGCACATAAAGGTTACTATCTAACTTTGAAAAAAAAATTTCAACACCATTTTTACAAATAAACAATTTATTCACAATAAAATTTAAAGTGCAATTCTATTCAATAAGCACTTTACAGAAATCAAGTTCCTTTTTATATTAGGAACTACATATACATTTTCTAATAAAAGATAAGATTTTTGTAAAAAAAAAAAAAAAAAAATGGAGTCCTCCAACTGCCACAACTGAGAGGACGTGTCCAATTTCAACTCGCATTGTCATCTCACCAGTCTTTAGTGGCCGCTTGGAACTAATTCTCTGAAATAAAAAACAAACATTGTTAGTCACACCTGCATCTACTATCTAGGAAGAATCATTACTCTCCACTAACAAGTTTCCAACACTAGTAAATCATATTTACCTTGTTTGGCCTTCTTCTTTTTTGTCAAATACTTAGGATAATTTTGTTGGGTTTTATGTCCTAAAAACTTGCAGTTTGTAAAATAATAAACATCTTCTATAATCAATATACTTGTTCTTGATTTCATAAATTGTATAAAAGTCTAAATCCAATAAACTAACGCTCATGACTATTGTATGAGTACTTGAACTTTATGTGGAGACATAAGAGTGGATTAGGTTCGAGTAAATAGTCAAAATGATCTATGGTACATGAATGAGGTTGGGTACCTTATTCTGGTAACACCATTGGATGTGGCCTACTCTGTAGTTGTTACAAAGAGTTGTAAAGTGCTACATACGATGTGATCCTAATTCGTACATGTTATGACATGAGGAGTGGGGTCCTATGCAATGAGTTTGCATAAGATCAGGACCAAGAAATAAGTCACTCTTACTTTATAACGTTGTTTACTGTTTAAGACTAACTATTTCACCTAGATGACCTAGGTAACTCGATCTTAATCCTGAGTTAATTATGAACTCTTGTTTATCCGGGATTACCCTTAGATTTGCATAGTTGAGAATTGACTCAACAACGCCGGCTCAATAAGACTCCCATTTCAGAGGTAAAACTGGATAGATAGCTAGGGACATAGAGTGCAAAATAGAGTTCACACCTACTCGATTTAGGGATAGGAGAAAGGTTGTTCTCTCAAGTACTGAATCCAGGTCTTGAATAAGGGGCCCCACCCTCTCACTAGGCTGAGAGAGTTTGGTTTAGTGATTGGATCACAAACCAATTGTTCATTAGAGGATCAGTAGGGACTTGAGGAATAAGACGTAATCTTAGGGGTAAAACAGATATTTGACCCATCTGTTATTACGAACAACCTATGAAGGGTCGACTTGCTGATTATGGTTAAATCATGTGGACATAATATATCTACAGTGAGGGGAGTGCAACTATGAGCTTTAGTGGAGTGATCCATTAGTTAACGAATAGAGATTAATTTGGTCTAGTGAGTTTAGCCAATTAATCTCGGATCGTTGGAGCCCATGATCTATAGGTCCGTGAGGTTCCCCTACTAGCTCGTAACGGACTAGCTCGAGAATAGCGTGATAAGTTAATTTGAAACATTCAAATTAGAATTAAGAGAATTAGTAATTATATGAGATATAATTACATGTTTAATTTTAGAATTAAACGGAATGGGAGAATTTATATATATTTAAATATGATTTAAATATACAAAGATGGATATGTGTTAAAATTAATTTAATATTTGATATTAAATTAATTAAGTTTTATTTAATAATTAATTTATGAAATTAATTAAAATTTTCATTTTTTAAAATCAAAATAGATTTAATAAAATCAATTTTTAATTTTTTGAGATAAAATTGAAAAAGGAAAAAACAAAAAAAACACTAAAGGGAAAAAAGAGTTTTTCCATTATCCATCTTTGTAGTTGCTCACACATGAAGCATTTGCTTTGACTTTGTCTTCTCCAAGCATGAGCTGCAACTCATGCAACTCTTTTCTTTGCATGTTGATCTGCTATATAATGAAAAGATTGGAGTGAAAATCAGGCATGCAATTTTGGTTTGAAAAAAGAGTTCTTCAGCTGATTTTCTACAGTGAGTATTTCTCCTTCTACCCTGGATTCATACTTGTTTTGAGTCCCACAACTCAATCTAGAGTACCAAGAGAATAGTGGGGAAGATTTGAGGTGGTCTACAATAAGATTTGGAGAAGATAGTAGAAGTTTTACAAGAGGAATGTCTTGAAACTCACTTGTTTATGCAAAAGCATACTTTATATTTTGCCAAAATTAATGAATTTTGGTGCTTAGATGATTGTTGAATGAAATTCTAATTGTGGCATATGGAACGTGATGCGTAATACAATGTAATGTAATGTCGCCGCAAAGTATGGGAGAATGGATAGATAGTGATGATGTGGATGGAGTGGTGGATGATGACATGTGGATGATGTGTATGCACTATTCGATAATAAATGTGATACTACGTTCTAAAATAATATATGCGATGTTGATGATATGCGTTCGTAGTATGCGCATGTCACAAGTTTTCTTGCGTTTGAACCAAGTATAATTCCAACGAAAGTTTCTCAGAGTGATCTGAGGTTGAACACGAGGATTATGATGATCAATGCGATACTAATGTGATATATGCGACCAAAAAACAAATAATAATAAATTGTATTGGAAAAGTAAAATGCGATGATAAAATAAAGTGCAATGATAAAATAAAATGCGATGATAAATAAGATGCAGTGACAAAATAAATAAACAAGTAGATGACTGTCTGTGAAGATGTGCACTGATGGAATGCGACGGCAAGTCTTGTGAAATGTGTCAGAAAGAGAATGGGTTGGGGGAAAGGACATCGCAAGTTCGTCGATCCTGTTGAGGACGCAACTAAGGTTCCGCTTTCCCTTGGCTTACACCTCTCAGTGATCAGCCGCGTTCCCATATGTCTATGGTGAAACAGGGATGAACGTTGTGAATGTAAGGTTGTTTCCATCTCTGGAAATACTTTTTGCTTTAGTTAACGCATTCTTCCAACCTTCTTTCGAGAGGTGGATTAACATCTTCACTTCTGCTCTCACAGGTGGAAATGCCGTTGAGCATGCGTTAGCTAAACTTAGCTAATTTCTTCAACATGGATTAACTTACTCACTTAATCCTTCCCCTTTACCCTGGGGATTAATTATACATGATGAGAGAAATGGACGATGAATGTATGATGGAGAACAGAAAAATGACAATGAATATGATAATGATATTAAAATCTAAAGACCAGCGTTTGTTACAGATGATGAATGAAAGATTAGAGATGAATAACAGTTGATGAATAGAAAATGAGAACAAATAACGAAAGCGTGTCAATGTCTTGACACGGATCCCGATCGGAGACGATTTGCTTGCCGGCGTGTAGAAGGAGTGTGGTGGAAAACTTCCTTCTCAGGCTGGTTTCCCGGGTAGAAATGATCTTTGCACAGAGCTTCTCTCGGGATTTTCTCTAGTTGTCTCTTCAGACCAGCCTCCTTTCTTTGGAATTGAAATAGCTATTTATAGACCTTAGCACCTCCTTCGTCAGTGGTCCTACTCTGAAAAGCTGCTTTTTCTGCCACGGCTTGGTAGAAACGCCCGCTCTGCTCCACATTTAATTTGTCAGATCATACAATAGAAAAGCTGTACAATTTCAAAAATCCCCGCAAATGCGTCACTCTTTTCATCTACGATTGATCACCGCATGCGGTGCAAATGCGTTGCTTGTTTGCATCCATGATCGACCGTCGCATTCGATGCGAATGCGTAGCTCTTTTACATCCACGATCGACCGTCGCATTCGGTGCGAATGCGTTGCTCTTTTTGTCCTCGAGCGATCATCGCATGCGGTGACCTATTTCCTGCAAAACAAAGACTTGGACATTCCATTTTACCATCGCAATGGGGTTAGCGGGTGTGCTTCTAACACTTTGCAACTTTTGCGTTTCTAAGCCAATTTCTATATGTTCGACGCAACTTTTTCCTTCTTTTTGTCACATAATCTAAATAAGATGGGATAAATAACTTGTATTTCTACAAGTTATCATACCCCCAAATTTAGATATATGTTTGTCCTCAAGTATATCTTCTACTAAGGCAATTCGGCTTAAATCCTATCCTAACTTTGCGTCGATCGGCTACTCTGAATGCTCCATCTCTACATAATTTCTCAAAATTACTAGTTCCTTCTATCCTTTGAACATTTCTTCAACATGCTCTATTTTATTCTTATCTAAGACAAACCTCTGCTCAAAGTTCTCTTCTTATTTTGAAAAGAATGTTTTTCCTATTTTTGTAAAAACAACGAAGTGCCCCTTTTATGTGGTGGCCTGGTTTATGTCTTCCTATAGAGAGCGTTGATCATGGTTACACCTTTCTTTTTGGCTTGCTCCACGGGTGTCATGCGAGCATCTGACTTCGGTTGTGTACCAAGCTCAACTTCAACTCTTGATCCTTAGCCAAGTTTTCACTTTAGCTGGTCAGTGGAGTTATCTCTTTCTTTTTTTTTTTTTTTTTTTTTTTTTTTTTTTTTTTTTTTTGGTATTGTGTCGATCCTGGTAACCTACCTTCGTTTTGGATTGCTCCCACGGGTGTCATGCGAACATCCAACTACGAGCAGGTTCCTTTCACAACTTAACTCTTATCAGGTTGGGATTTTCCCTTGTACTGACAGCGAATTTTTTTTTTCTTCCAAAGAACGCATTTGCTTGATCGCATCTGCTCAGACCTTTCCCACCCCTTAAAAAGTCGCAAGGTCCTCATTACGTTGTTTTAGACAGAAGAGACAAAACATTTAGTCAAAATTTTGAAAAGAAGGTTTGAGCAGAGTCTTGTAATAGAGAAGGTAAAGTAGAGTTATTGCGATGAATTATCTAAGTATTGGCAGAAAATGCAATATATAAAGAAATTGCGCAAAGGTTATGCATAATGCTCGTCATGGCAGCGGAAATAAACAAGCAAAAGAAAAGAAAGGAAATACCTCAATAAATTGACAAAGGATGATATAAATAAAGAGGCCAAGGCATAGGGAAAGAATTGAAATGACTGCAAAAAGAATTCAAAATTGTGAAGGAGGAGATGGTACACTCCCAAATTTAACTTTGCGGCGGCATTACATTACATTGCGTTACGCATCACGTTCCGTCCGCCGCAATTAAAATTTCATTCAACAAGTTTTTGGCATCGTTGTCGGGGATTGGCAACTTTAGTGCTGAATATTTTTGTGATATTTTGCAGGACAGATTTCTGTTGTACAGTCTGTTTACGTGAAGAGCAAGCTGACGGTGCATGAGTACTGGAACAGAACCAGAATTCGACGCCAACCCAGAGATTGAGAGAACCTTTCGCAGAAGAGCACATCAAAACCGTACTAGGCGTAGGAGAAATATGGCAAATAACAATGAAAGGGCCGAGAGGAATCAGGGAATGAATCGACCACCACAAGACCCAGACTTTCTGGCCGCTGACTGCAACATTCCCATGAGGAACTATGCGGCGCCTAATCTATACGACTTCTTGCCTGGTATCGTAAGGCCTACAGTAGAGAAGAATGTCAGATTTGAAATTAAGCCTGTCATGCCCCAAATGATTCAGAATGCGGGTCAGTTTGGAGGTTTACAAGGAGAGGGCCTGCATGCACATCTGACCAGTTTTGTAGAGATGTGCAACACATTCTCCATCCCTGGCGTGACTTCAAAAGGCATAAGACTATATCTTTTTCCATATACACTTCGAGACGAAGCAAAGAGGTGGGCTCATTCGTTGGAGCCAAATGAGATAAATTCATGGGATCAGAAACTTGTTGAATGAAATTTTAATTACGGCGGACGGAACGTGATGTGTAGCACAATGTAACGTAATGTCGTCGCAAAGTATGGGAGAATGGATAGATGGTGATGATGTGGATGGAATGGTGGATGATGACGTGTGGATGATGTGTATGCGCTATTCGATAATAAATGCGATACTACGTTCTAAATTAATATATGTGATGCTGATGATATGCGTTCGTAGTATGCGTGCATGTGTCACAAGTTTTCTTGCGCTAGAACCAAGTATAATTCCAACACAAGTTTCTCAAAGTGATCTGAGGTCGAACACAGGGATTGCAATGATCAATGCGATACTAATGTGATATATGCGACCGAAAAACAAAATAATAATGAATTGTATTGGAAAAGTAAAATGCGATGATAAAATAAAGTACGATGATAAAATAAAATGCGATGATAAATAAAATATGGTGACAAAATAAATAAATAAACAAATAAATAAACAAGTAGAGGACTGTCTGTGAAGATGCAAGTATCTGATGTAATGCGATGGCAAGTCTTGTGAAATGTGTCAGAAAGAGAATGTGTTGGGGGAAAGGACATCGCAAGTTCGTCAATCCTGTTGAGGACGCAACTAAGGTTTCGTTTTCCCTTGGCTTATACCTCTCAGTGATCAGCCGCATTCCCATATGTCTATGGTGAAATAGGGATGAACGTTGTGAACGCAAGGTTGTTCCCATCTCTGGAAATACTTCTTGCTTTAGTTAACGCATTCTTCCAACCTTCTTTCGAGGGGTGGATTAACATCTTCACTTCTGCTCTCACAGGTGGAGATGTCGTTGAGCATGCGTTAGCTAAACTTAGCTAATTTCTTCAACATGGATTAACTTACTCGCTAAACTTAGCTAATTTCTTCAACATGCATTAGCTAAACTTAGCTAAAACCGACATTAAAGATCCGTTTTTTTAACCGACATCATACATCTCCGAGACTACTATTTTCAACTGACATTGAAGCCCAAAATTGTTGTAGTGAATGGTTCTTTGAAGTTTTAGTAGTTGAGACAATATTTGAATTTTTTTCCTTTAGGTATTCAGAGTTCATATCCAAGTAAAGAAGTAGAGATGAATCTAAATGTAGGAGGAAGAGGAGGGTAATTGTAAATTGCCAAAACTGTAAAAAATATTCTCCAATATAGCATAATGCCACAGTCTATTAATGATAAACACTGATAGACATTAAACTTTCAATTTTGTTTCTAATATATTTGTGAATTAATTTTTTTAAAAAAATCATGAATTAAAAATAAAAAATAAAAGAAAAAAAATACTTTTTCGGTCCCTAGATTTTGGGTCTAATTTCTATTTAGTCTTTAGATTTAAAATATTACACATTTAATCTTTAAGTTTTGAGTTTGGTTTCAATTTACTCCTTAAGTTTCAAAATTCTACAATTTTACCCTTTGACATTTGAGTTTTGCTTTAATTTGGTCCCTATATTTCAATGTTTACACTTTTGACCTCCATTTTTCACTTAATACTCAATTTTCGCCTTTTTTTTAAACAATACTTTCCTTCTTTAGAGTTAATTTATGTTGACAGAATTATAATTAATTAAGTTTCACTATTTTTAATTAATTTTAAAATTAAATTTAAGTTTTACTTCATAATTATTTTTAGTTAATTAATAGAAATTGACGATGATTGAAAGTGAGTATTTAATGAAAAATTTAGGTTAAAGATGTAAAATCTTGAAATCCAATAACCAAATTGAAACCAAACTCAAATCTCAATGGTAAAATTGATTATATGAAACTTAAGGACTACATGTGTAACATTTTAAAACTTAGGGATCAAATAGAAACTAGAGACAAAACCTAGAGACCAAAAAAATATTATAGGTAGATGTATTAAGCACAAAATTAAAATCCCAATGATTTTTAGACACAAAATAGAAAGATTACGACATGATTTTTTTTCTAAATTATACTTATTAGACACTAACTTGAAAGTTCAAAAATATTATATACTTGTTAAAGTTCATGAATATAATCCATATGACACCAAATTTGAACGTCCAAATACTCAACTTCTAATTTAGAAAAATTATAGAATAAAAGATCCAAATCCTTCCATCTCAAATAATGAGTAGACGTCTTAACATTGAACAAGAAGATAATTAGATAACATATAAGTGTTCTCAAAAAATATATAATTTAGTAGTATCGTAGTATCTATTCCTCTCGTTCATTATTTGACACATAAACAATAAATGGATGCAATACAATGGTAATGCATTTTGATTGAATCACAATTCCCTTCCCATAGGAATGTAGCATAATTTTAAATAGATATACATGCCCCTTCCCAATGTGCCACCTATATCCTTCTCTAGATGTAGCTCCCTTCCCCAAATTATGCTCCTCCATTATATATGATGATAGCTTTGACCCAACTTTGCTTTGAAGAAAGTTTATGTTTTGAAAATATTGACATCTCACAACTCTATAGAGTATACATTATTGGGGTCACGTATAATCCACCAACTTTAATTGCTTAGCATTATTTATTTAGTTGAGGACTTCCACTAAGTTTTGACTGAATCTAGATCTCTCCTCTTCTCGAGATTATTTATAGGACCCAATTTTAGTATTTGGATATATATGGTATATTGCTTATTTGATTTTGAAATTTTTATGGAGATAGCTTAAAATAAAATGAATAAAAATAAATTGAAATGGTGAAATACAATTTGTTTAAAGAAAGAAAAATGGATTTTTGTTCATTTTGGAGGAAAAATAGAGTAATTTATTTTTTAGATCTCTAAATTTTCAAAATGACTTTTTAGTTTCCAAATTTTTAAGAAAATTGTGTTTGGTAGTTAATTTTATAAAATGTAATTTTTTTAGTCTCTAGAATAGATAAATCTCTCATGTAATTTTTTATTTTTAAATAATTATAATACATTTTAAAATTTAAAATAATTTTAGAAAGACGATATAATTTTTAAAATTATAAAAAAAATTAAGGGACTAATTGAACCTATTCTTAAAAACACACCGACTAAAACATGTACATTTTTAAACTTGTGGACTAAATGCACCTATTCATTAAAACTCGATATATTTTAAAAACTTATAGATAAATCCACATATTCTTCAGGCAAAAAAAATAATTTTCTGAAAAAAATAAAAAGATAAAAGAAGATAAGTGCCCAACTTTTTCTTTTGGGGAAAAAAACAAAAGAAGACAAAAAAGACACATAAAAGAAAAAGGAAAAGAAAGGAATAGGGAGTGGTCAGGCAAAAGTCAGACAGAGAGAAAGAAAGGGAGAGGAGAAAAGTCATCTGAAAATAAGGAAAAGAGAGAAAGAAAGGGAGAATGATCAAAAAAATCAACTTATTAGAAGTGGAATTAATGCTAAAAATTGATGGAAGAAGTTGATAGCCAAAGGTTTTAAGCTTGGTAAGTTCTCTCTCTTTAAATGTTGAATAATATTATGAAAAAGAAAATATATATATGTAAGTTTTCAAAACTTTGATTTGAGTTTTTTTTTTTTTTTTTTTTCCTTTCCCCATTTCTTGTTAGTCAAATGTTTCCATGGATTTTGTTGGTTGAGTATTTGCATAAAGATAGTTTGGAATGAGAAGAAGAATTAGTGAAAAAGTGGAGACTAAAAAATAGAGTTTAAAGATATAAATGGATGAACTCATTGTTCTTGTCGGTTTCTATTTAGTAATAGATTTTTTTTTTTTTACTTCAACGATACGTGAGATGGGAGACTCGAACCTTTAGCCTTTTGATCAAAGTTACACGTTTAGTATTGATTGAACTATGTTCATGTTGCAGCAATTAGCATGTAAGCAAGAATTGGACGATTTATAGGTTTTCTATTTTTTTTTCTTGTTTAAAAACTAAGATTTCTTTATCTATAAAGAATGAAGAAAGGAAGAAGAAGCTTTATCGTAAAAATGGAGAAGAAAATGGAAGAAAAAAAAAAGGGTAGAATAGAAGATAAAAAGAGTGGAAAATGAACAAGAAAGTAAATGATTTACTGATTTGTACTAAAGAAAATGATTTATGTTTGCTAAATTGAATTAATGATTTACTATGAAATTTTCAAAGTTATTTAGGGGTAATGGTGTGTCAATGTGACAAAGCATTAAAATTTTGCATATAAATTTAGTTAAACTTTGCATTTTTGGCAAAATAATTATGTGATATGCATTACATCATAGTTAATTGATATTTTTAATCTTTAGTTCATATACAACTAATTTAAATGATTGCAAAATATAACGATATTATCTTTAATAAAGATCTGTTTGAAATGATTTTTCAAGTACTTCATTTCAAATCGTTTCGTTTTTTCTTTTAATATGTTGGTCTTGAAATTTTGCCAGATCAAAGACAATGTGGGAACCCTCCTGCGAGATGTGGACATTTTTCATGCTTACATTGTTGTCCATTACTTTCCTTTCAAAAATACTAAAAAATCACCAAAATGATCAAAGTCAGAGGAGAAACACATTTCCTCCAGGGAGAAGAAGCTGGCCTGTTATAGGTGATAGCTTCAATTGGTACTCTGCCATTGCAAGTTCTCATCCTTCCAAGTATGTTGAAGAACAAGCCAAAAGGTAATCTAATTAACAACCAAAACATTANTATATATAATTCACTCTTCTCTTGTTTTGCTTTTTAACTTTGTCGTCTGTTTAAAATAAATATTTGTATCTTTTTAGTAATGACAACGTTACTTTTGACATTCTATAAAGGTTTCAAAACAACTCTTGAAATAAAAATTTGTTAGGATATCATACTAAAATTAGGTCATATAACGGATGTAGTCATCATCTAAAATATATCGCAATTCAAATTTTTGTTTCGAGTTATTATTGATACAATATTTTTTATTCTAATTTCACGTTTTAAAGAATTAATTATTACCTAAGTGGTGGTAGTTTTTAAATATTAATAGAAAGTCAAAGATAATATTGCAACATGAATATTTTTTACAATTTAGCATATAAAAAATATTCCTACACTTTGAGAAAAGTTTCAATTATCCTTAGATTTTGAAAAGATTCACTTTACCTTAAATTTTAATATTTATTTTGTTTTAAAGCAAGAGTTCATGAAAATTAACATGTAAAATTAGAAAACATATGTAATATTGCAGTCTGTGAAGCACAGACACGGATATAGATACGAGATACGAATACATAGGATATGATGATAGACCAATTTCTAAAAAACTAGGATATTGATACGTTAAAGATATATTTTATTTTTCTTAAAAAAAAGCTAGGATATAAATAACTTTAACATATAATTTAATGACTGTAGTACAAAATACAATACAAATACTGAAAGACAATACAAAAAGCAACATCTAAGATGTTGAAGTGAAATAGTCAATAAAATGCAATAAAAAAATGACTCATATTGATTAGAAAGAAGATTAGAGAAAGAAGTATGAAGATAAACTAAAAACTTCTTCGTTGAATGTTGAAGATATTCAAGTGGGTTATATTTTGGTGGATTTTGTAGGGATTTAAATGTGAAGATGAAGATTAGATAATTTTAGGGTTTGATTTTTTTTTTTTCCTTTTTAGTTTTGGATTCGAGTAGTGAACTTTTTAAATAGGTTGCCTAGTTTTAAATTAGAAAAATTAAATGAGTTGCTTATCTTTTTTCTTTAAGAAATGTAAGCGTAAAAATAGATACGTCAAATTGTGTGTCATATACGTATTTGGAAAGTATCTGAAAATATCGGTATCTGATACGGATCTTTTACCTCACATGAAGTATTTGTGTTTCATAGATTGCAGTAGTAGTAGTTATTATTATTCAATCACTACCAAGATGGAGGATTAAAACAATCACTTTTGGGAAAGTAGTTGATTCACTATGCTTAGATTGACATACATAATATTATTTACAACTATATACAAAGTTTCTCAAAAGACATTATTAAAATAATTTATTTAATCAATTTTTACACATCATATGTCATGTCAATTTATTACATGAATGAAAAAAAATTAATTGAAAAAAATCCAAATTTCAAAATTTCAAAGTCTACAACCACAATTTAAAAAATTACCTAAAATAAGTTCAAGTAATTTTGTATATAATTTTTTTTTTGTTACTTTTACTAAAACATACATTGTTTTAACCAATTGAGCTTACCAAAAAAAGATATGGGAAGATCTTCTCGTGTCATGTTTTTGGAAAATATACAGTGGTATCGATCGATCCAAAGTTTAATAGATATGTGATGCAAAACGAAGGGACATTGTTTCAATCGAGCTATCCCAAATCTTTCAGAGATTTGGTAGGCCTCAATGGTGTGATCACAGTCCAAGGAGAACAACAAAGGAAACTCCATGCAATTGCCTCCAATTTTATGCGTATAAACAAACTCGATTTTAGCTTCCTAAAAGACATTCAAACCATAATCATCCATTCCTTGTCCACTTTCCATGACGGTCATCAAGTAATATCTCTCCAAGATGCTTGCAGGAAGGCTAGTATACATATATTATTTGTTACATTTTTACGAGTTTAGGTCGTCTTGTTTGATAGTCGTTCAATTTTTTTTGAATTTTTTGTTTCTTTTCTCACGGTTGATTTTTTTATATCGTAAACAAGTATTTGAATTCATAGTCAATTTTTTAAAAAAAAAAAACAAATTTTTAAAAACTTTTCTTTTTTATTTTTCATAATTTTCCTTGGATTTCGAAAACAAATAACAAAAGAAAAGAAAACTAATAAGTAGAAGTAGTTGGTTTATGACTATTTAACTTTTAAAATTTTAAAATTAAAAATTAAATGGTTATCAAATTGGGCTTTAGACTCTAAGCTTTCAAGTTTGTGTCTATTTCGTCTCTAAACTTTTAGAAGTATTGAACAAATTCTTGAACGTTAATTTTGAGTTTCTAATAGATCCTAAATTTTAGAAAACGTCTAATATTTTTTGAACTTTTAATTTTGTTTCAATCTTATACATCCCTAATGTATTAAAAAAAATTTAAAAGTATTGATCTGATAGATATATAATTAAAATTTTTAATTTTTGTATTTTTCTTTTTTTAGAAAAAAAAGGTCAAGACATTATTAGATACCAAATTTTTTTTTTAAAAAAAAAGTAAAAACCTATTTAAAAATATTATTTTAAATTAAAGGCTTACTAGATACACCTTAAAAAAATAAAAAAGAAAGTTGTAATTTAACTTATATATTTTAATTCTAGCTGTTATTTTTAAATGAAATATTAAATAATAGAAAATATATATTTTTATTGCGTCTCAGATTGCCATTAATATGATGGTAAGTCAGCTATTGGGTGTGTCAAGTGAATCAGAAGTGAATGAAATTAGTCGGTTATTTTACGACTTCGTGGATGGCTGTATATCTATTCCTATCAACTTACCTGGCTTTGCCTATTACACCGCAATGAAGGTAACCCATATTCCAACCCTACTAAATATATTGACCTTTTTTAAAAAAATTATAAATTTAATTCTTGAAATTTCAAATTTGCTTAGTAAAATTTTAGAATTTTCAAAAAAAATGTCTAATAGTATTCCTAACTTATATTGTGTCTTAAGAAATCTTGACCTATTATGTTTAACCAAAAATATGATTTTGGTTGGTTTATTATAGTTTCTATTTTAGTTTCTAAATTTTAAAATCTTTTTAAGTATGATAAGAGGTATGGAGACTCGAATCATATATTTTTTTTTTATTGTTAATACATATTAGGTGTCAATTGAGATAATGGTTGCTTTGGCAATTTCAAGTTGTTGTACTTCCACCTATTAATTTTCAGTTTAGATTCGATAAGGTTCATAATTTTCAAAATTTTATACTTTTAATTTTCATTAATATCCACTTTTAATTTTTGTGTTAACTTTTCTATTTATGAATTTGAAAGAATTAAATTGATTGTAATTAAAAGTGGGTATTAGTTACTCAACCATAAAAATGTGAAATCTATGGACTAAATATGAAACTAGACTCAAAATTTAAGTATAAAAAATATAACGTTTTGAAATCTAAAAAATCAAATGACAACAAAATTGGAACCTTAAAGATATGGATATAATATTTTGAAATCTAAGGACCAAATGAAAACTACTCAAAATTTAAGAAAAAAATGATGGATATATAGATATAAACTTGATTTTATGATTATTAGGATCCTAGAATTTTCAACTTTGTGTTTAATAGACTCGTAATTTTTTTTTTTAAAAAAACACAAAGTATAGGTCAATAATCTATTAAACCACAAAGTAAAAAATTAGAGACTTGTTAGTGACAAAATAGAATGTTAAATGATTTATCGAACAGATGTCAAGGTTTACGAACCAAATAGATACAACACAAAGATAACTTATTAGACATTTTTAAAAATTCAAGAACCGAGTAGATTGCACAAACGAGAAATTTCAACTAAACATTGTAATTTAACCTAATTTAATTTATGTACTAAGGTAGTTGTGGATTGTGTATAGCATAGGCAAGGAAGCAAATCATAAGCAAAATTAAGAAGAAAATAAAGATGCAGAAATCAACGGAAAGGAGTGGGGAGGGAGTGCTTGCAAGACTACTAGAGGAGCAAAAGTACTTATCGGATGAAGCAGTTGAAGATTTCATAATCAATCTTCTTTTTGCTGGAAACGAAACCACTTCTAAAACAATGCTTTTCGCAGTCTATTACCTAACCCACTCGCCTAAAGCAATGAAGCAACTTGTGGTACGTTCCTGAACTAAACTAACAAATTTATACTTTATATATATAATCGTCCGACGTAGGAGAGAGAAACTAAAAATTAGGTTAAATTGTTCGGTATTTTCTTTCACTTTTATTTTGAAAGGCTCGTTTCTACTTTTTTAAACTTTGAATTTTGTTTCAAAAAGGTACCCTCTTAAAAAACGACACGTTGGCTAATCTATAAATATATATAGAAGTACGTATGTGACATCATTTATAACACCGTTTATGTAAATTGACCTGGTAATTTATGTAAAAATTTTATTATGAAAATTATTTTAACAAGATGTTTTAAAGTACTCTTAGCTATTCTATAAAAATATGTAGAAATAATACGTATGTGACATCATTTGTATAAATTGATGCAGTATAACTTATGTAAAAATTTGATTATGCAAATTATTT
The DNA here is from genome assembly GCF_009727055.1 of Benincasa hispida. Classification (NCBI taxonomy): domain Eukaryota; kingdom Viridiplantae; phylum Streptophyta; class Magnoliopsida; order Cucurbitales; family Cucurbitaceae; genus Benincasa; species Benincasa hispida. Next base: position 62,837,801 of record NC_052360.1, on the reverse strand, counting down.
AATGAGATGCTTTATTAAAATTTGTTTTAAAAAAACACTCTCTAGAGAATTGATACATTGGCTAATCTATAAAAGTATATAGAATTACGTATTTAACATCATTAGTGTAAATTGACGTGATAACTTATGTAGAAATTGATTATGAAAACTATTTCAACGAAATGTTTTAGATTGAATAAATGGTAACAATAATTTTAATAGTTGATATAGTTATATATAATATCACATATGTTTTTCAACTTTTTTTTAGTACTTCCATTTTTTCAACTCATGATTCTATCATCTCAAAATGTCGAATGTGCAAGTTTTAGATTAGATGAGTTGGTTCATTTTGACATTTTAATCTTGAATTTTTCTTACATATTTATTAACTAGTGTATTTTCAAAACATTCTTTATAATTTTTTGTAAGAGAGAAATTTTTTTTGATCTACTTCTTAAAAATGTTTGTAAAATCTTTACAGAGAAACAGAAATTATTAGAGGATTATTGGTTTCATGAAAAGAATATATGTACTACTAAAATTTGGCAGCGATTTTAAAATTATATATAACAAATTAAACCCATATTTATTTTAAAAATAGAAAGTTAAAAAAAATCATTATTAGATAATAATGAAATTTCTATCATTTAATTTTATTTGCCTGTTAAGTTACTATTTTGATTAGAATTAATTGAATCCTTATTTTTGTTTCTCTGCATGAATTTACAAATTATAGGATGAACAAGATGCTTTAAGAAATAAATATGGAGATAATACAATCACATGGCAGGATTACAAGTCAATGTCCTTTACCCAGTGTGTAAGTTGCTTCCTTTTTGTTACTATTTTAGAGAGGAGAATAAATTTTGGTTACCTTCTTTTCTATTTCTTTAAAAAAAAATGCTAAATTACAAAAAAAAAAAAAAAGTTTGAACTTTTTACTCTTATTGAAAGAATACTCCTATTCTCTCCAATATTGCAACGTTAGACTTAACTTTTCACAAATAACTTCAAGACTATATTTAGGGTCGTTTATTTAGTGAAAATCCAAAATTCTCATAAAGTGGACATCTAGATTACGGTATTTATTTTGCGATAATGTAATATGTCTGAACATTTAAAGATTCTCGAACATCTTAAGATGTCTTTATGGTAGATATAATATCAAGAGTTTTGAATGTAAACATGGATTTTTTTAGATTTTTGTGTTGAGGTCAACTTCTTTTTACTTTTTTAAGACTTTTTTATATTATATAAATATCACTATTATTTATTTTCATTTTATAATTAAAATAAATATTATCAACTATTTATTTCACTTTCTTTGTTATATTGTAGTTGTTTTTATTTTTTAGAAAGATATTTAAATATAAATATAAATTAATATTTATTTTATAACAAATAAAATAATAAAACTATATTAATTTAAAAAAAATTAAATATGTTATATAAGTTCAACTTATGTAAGATTATTTATAAATTAACGAATAGTCGTAAAGATATCTTTGGAATATGATGTATTTAAATCCTACTAAACAAATACAGGTATCCAAATATTTCTATATATCTACAAAAACATTCATACAAAACAAACATGATTATCTAATGACGTCGAACATCTGTAATTTTGGACATCTAATTATTCTGGTTATCCACAATACCGAAAAACAAACGTCCCCTTAAAGTAAAAATATGTCAGAATGTTGGACGAAACATAAAACACCGTGACAATGACAGCTTGGAATAAAAATTGGAACTAAAGCACCATCACTCCTTCCAACTTACCGTACTAGACTTGATACAAATCATGTCCATGATATTCAAACATATGTATATTCTAAAGATAATTTTGAAACATTACGAAAGATCAAAGTCTAATGTTATAACTTTTGAAAAAAATGGATATTTTTAAAATAAATGGCAGTTTTTTTTTTCTTTGTGTAATTTTAGACTAAACCAATGTACTTTAATTAGGAATCATTTTTTGTTTTCTATATTCTTTTTTCACTAAATTATACCATATCCATTTCATTTGGTAAATATTCTGTCCTTATTATTAAGGAAAAAAATGGCAATAACCGTTGAGAATATTATTTCCACTATTAATTCAAGTTTAAAATATTTCAAATTTATGGATTCAATCACTTTAGAAGTCATGTAGCTACAAAATAAAAACACATCATTTTTTCTTAAAAAAATCACCACTACCATTTTGTGCCACATGGGTGATATATATATATAAACCATAATATTAATATTTCGAAGCTTAATTAAATTATAAATTTAATACCTATAATTTGAAAGAATATTAAAATTTAATCTTTATATGTGATTTTAAAAATTAAAATTTAGTCATATTAAAAAGAATAAGTTTAAATGTAACCTATATGATTTGATAAAACCTCATAAATAGTTGTCATGGTTTGATAAATTACTCACAAATAATTTATATGGGACTATTAATGTTAGTTTTATCAAATCATTTATAGAGACTAAATTTTAATTGTAAATTAGAGGGACTAATTTTTAATTTTCTCTAAATTACAAAATTAAATTTGTAATTTATCCTATTTCGAGAAAAAAATTATTTTTTTTAAAAAAAAAAAGAAAAAGAAAAAAGCTAAACGAGTCGTGCCAACCCAGGTTATTGATGAGACACTTCGACTCGGAGGAATTGCGATTTGGTTGATGAGAGAGACAAAAGAAGAGATCAAATACTCAGGTGCACAAACTTTTTTTTTCCTTCTTTTTTGCGGCATTTTTTCATTTTCTTAGTAGTATTTTTTTCATTTTAGAACCAACATTTTTTTTAAGAATGAGTAGTTTAAAATTGAGTTGTTTTTAACTATAGAAAATTATTTAAAAAATATATATTTTTAAATATAAAAAAATAGATAATGTTATTTTGCTATATTTAAAAATATTTTCAGTAATTTTGTCATTCAAAACAATTATCATTTAAAATTGTATAGCAAAAATTCAAACCTTAAATATATTGAAAAAAAAAATTACTCTAAATTTCCCAATTAAACATATTTTGAACCATACGTTTTTTTTTAAATTTTAAAAATTATTTGATAATATAATATTAAATTTATCTTCACCTATAAAATTTTTTAATCAATTAGTGATTTAACAGAAATCATTTCAAATGGCTAAAATTTTGTTTAGGTTACAATTGTTATTTCTAACACATTCTAGACTAAGAAAGTTCCTTCAAGCTTACGGCTTACCAGTTTAAATAATTAAAATTTTAAAATGGGTGAAACATATGCATCATTATGTTTGGAATTGGTTTAATTACGGTCGACTTTCAAAAAAATTCATTTTGATTTTGAAACCTGAAAATTTGTTGGAATAAGATAAAAATTTATCTCGATAGCTAATGGGTAAAAATTGAAAAATATGTAAATTGACATGAATAGTTGAGGTATAAAAATTCATTATACAAATGATTTTAACGCATATAGCAAAAAATAGTAATAATGATCACATATTTTATATAGAGTTGTAAATTATATCACACGTCTCTTTAATTATAATGAAAATGATATATATTTTAAACAATTCTAAAGTTTAAGGATTTTATTTTTCGTTTAAGCAAATTTCAACGTGAAAATATTCAAAATCTTTGAACATAATTGAAAATAACGCTAAAATTTAAGGGTACAATATAATATCACTATAATTTGTTGAGTTGAATTATGATCACTATAATATTTCCACACTATAATAATATATATTTTGAAATAGGGGTGAATATGGTAGACTAAAAAACCGAGTCGATCAACCGAGCCGAAGCTGATTGATTGGTCGGAGAAGGAGAAGGGTCGGTTGGGATCAGTTTGGAAAAATTCTCAAAACCAACTAACCGATTTTCACTCCTCAACGGCCAAGGTCGGTTTGAACATTTACTAAACCGACCATAGTCGATTCAATGACGGTTTGATCAAAAAATTGACTTTGATCGACCAATGGTCACCCCTACTTTGAAAAGGATTTCGAATAACACAAAATCTAACTTTTAGTTGTATCATATTGGATAGATTACGTGATTCCAAAGGGAACTTTTGTTGTTCCATTTCTTTCTGCTGTACATTTGAACGAGAATATATATGAAGGAGCTTTAACTTTTAACCCTTGGAGATGGATGGAGCTTAAAAATCAGGTTAGTCCATGCAACCATTTTAAGAATGACATACAATGACGAATTTTTTTGTATTCATCTATAGAGACTACGTATATGTTTGGATTGATGTTTTAAAAAAATATTATTCATTTAATCCTTGAATTTTTAGCCTATGAAGTTTAAAGAATAGATTTAAAAACTCTATGAGTAATTTTTTTTTATTACTATTTTAAATATTAACATATTATTTAAATTTTAAAAAATAATAAAAAATTATTTTTTATCTCCAAGTTGTACATCTGGTTCGTAAATTTTTAAAAATATACCTTTCTAAAAATAGTCGAATAGGTGCATTTAGTCCTTATCTAGGTTTTCAAAATGTACCTTTTGAAGTCCTTGAATTTTTAAGAATAGGTTTAAAATATCTTTAAAATAATTTTTTAATTTTTTAAATAAATATATTATATTTAAGATAACAAAAATATTTAAAAAATCATTTTAGAGATAAGAGAATTTTTTAAAAATTATTCTTCTAATTTAAAATACATTATAATTATTTAAAATAAGGATAATAATTTATTTGAAGTACCTTTTAAACATATTTTTAGTAACTTGGTACTAAAAAATGTACATTTTGGAAACTTAAGGACCAAATACACCTATCTTGAAAACATAGAGATCAAGCACACCTATGAAATCAATGACTAAAATAGTATTTTTCTCATTAAAAAAGCAATCATTTTTCTCCTTCCACCCTCTTCTTTCACTAATCTTATTAATTTAAAATGTCATATTAATATTTAAAATAATTAAAAAATCTATTATCCAGGAATCTTTTAAATTAATTCTTAAAAATTCGGAGAGTAAAAAGATTACATTTTGAAATGTTAGTAACCAAATAGCTAAAAACGTATGAACTAAAAAGGTGATTTTTTTTAACTTGAAAAATGTCTGTCCAAACAAGCATGAGGGTTGTTTTCGTAAAATTTGTGGTTGATTATTAGGAAATGAGAAATTGGAAAAGTAGCCCATTCTTTTCCCCGTTCGGAGGAGGTGCTAGATTGTGTCCGGGAGCAGAACTGGCTCGTCTTCAAATTGCTCTATTTCTTCATCACTTTGTAACCAAATATAGGTGAGTTCATAAATACCTTATTTAAATTTTGTCTAATGTATATCCAAAATTTTAATTTGTATTTACTATACGTATTTGATAAATTTATTTTTTTAAAATTAGAATACTAAACTTTCAAATTTTTTTTCTAATATGTCAATGATTTTTTTCAAAAAAAGAAATGTTTAAGAAATAATTTTGTAATTTTAAATATTTATGTATCAGATATACATAGACAGAAAATTCAAAGTTACAAAAAATAGTATTGGTAACTATATCTTGTTTTTTTATTATTCTTTCTTTTCATGAAGAAATTGAAACATGTTTGTAATTGAAAATGTAAAATCTTGACATGAAAATTATTTTTAATATAAAATATTCAAGTTTTTTTTTATGGTATATTAAGATATTTATTATGCATTTTGCAACTTGACAATGAAAAAGAAAATTATTTCAAATGGTAAAACTATTGAAAATATTTACAAGAAATAGCAAATTTTAGAACTATTAATGATAGACACTTCTATTTTGTAAAATTTTACTATATTTTGTAAATATTTTGATTTATTTTTCTATATTTAAAAACAGTCCTAATAAAAATATAATATTTTTTTATTTATGTTTTGGGAAAAAAACTAGAAACAGAACCAATAAACTTGAATTTGATATTTTAAAAAAATACAGACTAAGAAATATTCTGTTGAAATGAGAACTAGAAATAAAAACAAGATTAAAGTATCATTTTAGTCTTTTTATTTTGGATTTTGTTTTATTTTGATCCATATCCTCTCAAAAGTGATTTTGTAGTCTATAAACTGTATAGATCTTAAAATTAATCTAGTTTGATTATTTTTTTTTTCCCAAAAAAATTTAGTCACTTATAAATTTTGTAAGAAAATTATTATTAATTAACTATTTTCAATAAAAAATAATAATTTTAAATGACTAAATTTAAGGTTCATTAAAATTTAAAAATATTATGACTAAATTTAAGATTCATTGAAACTATAAAAATTAAAATTAAACTATTGAAAGCATAAAATAAAATAAAATTTATAAATACAAACATCAAAATGAAATTCTAACTTAAAAATAATTACCACAAACATTTTTATTTTCTAAGAAACTAAAAACAGAAACGTTATAAAAAAAAAAAACCAGCTTCAGTAAAGTATATGTGAATTAGTGTTTTCTCCCCAAAGGGAATTCAATATTTGCATTGTGTCTAATGAATATCTTCTCAGGTGGACACAAATTAAAGCAGATAGAATGTCTTTCTTTCCCTCTGCTCGGTTAGTCAACGGCTTCCAAATTCGCTTGAAAAGACGGGAACATTAATTGCATCTATCTTTATACGATTTATTTAACCAATATTTGTCATGTGATAAACTTTTTGCTTTCATTTAAAAAAGAATATTTTTGAACTCCTTTTACCTATATCATTAAGATGGATGCAACACTTTTTATCCAATGATGCTTGTTGTATATTATAAATATGATTTTGTGTTCGCTCCATTTTTTAAAATTAATACTTTAAATCTTGATACAATCTTTTTTTAAAAAAAAGTTGAGCATAGTTAAATTTGGATTGTTGATTATGAAATTAGAGATTTGATCGTTGAAAACAAAAAAGATATTGATAACTATTTTGATTTTGTTAAAAGAAATTAGCTTATAAATACTTATCCTAATTGAGGTTCTTTGAAAATAAATACTCATATTAAACGTATACTTTTTTCCATATATATCACATACGTATTTACTAACACATAAAACTAAAATTTTAGATCATGTTAGATAAGGTCTCGTTTGGTAACCATTTTGTTTTTTATTTCCAGTTTTTTAAAAGTAAGTTTATTTTTTCCCCATTTCTTATAATAATTTACATATTTATTAAATACAATGGTTGAATTGTTAGTCAAATTCCAAATACATACACATATATTTAAAAGCTACTTCTTTTAGTTTTCAAATTTTAGTTTAGTTTTTTAAATCATTGGTAAGAAGTAGATATCAAATGAAAAAAATTGTAGGTAAAAATAGTACCTATAGACTTTATTTTTTTTAAAAAAAAAAAAAGATTATCGAACGAGACATTGTTTTTCTTTTTTATTTTTTGTTTTGAAAATTATACTTATTTTCTTACTACTTCTTTATCATAGCCTTCATCTTTTCTAATTAAATAATAGCTGAATTCTTAGTTAAATTACAAAAACAGAATTGAGTTTTCAAAACCTATTTGTTTAGCTTTCAAAACTTTGCTTGGTTTCATAAAATACTCTTAAAAATAGATCAAAAAATCAATCGATGAAAGTACTGTTTATAAACTTAATTTTCAAAAAAACAAATGGTTCTCAAATAGGTTCTTACAGTCTCGTTAAACATAAATTTCAATTTCATATATAATAAGTCAACTATCGATTAATTTCTTTTTTAAAAATCAAAAATAAATATATTAATGGTCTATTTGATACAAAAATGAAGGTTTAGGAACCTACTGAACACTTTTAGAAATTTATAAGCTAAACAAATACAAACTTGAAAGTTCAAGACTTAATTTTTTTTTTATTACGTTAAGTCAACTACTAATTTATTAACTAATAAATTTTACTTCTAAAATATAATCAACTAATAATAAAATAATATGATACACTGATAGTAGACGATTCTTAACTTCTGTCTTTTTCTCTCGATCTTCTTCTTCTCTATCATGAATTTTGATTTGTTACCTCCAATAAGTCTTCTCTTGAGTCTGCTTTGGATCTCTATATTCTTCGTCACAATGATATTTTGAATTTGGTTCTTGTTACAAAACTCTATCGGATGATAATTATGTTACTTGGAGTCAATTGATGTGTCTAGCTCTTTCCATTAAGAATAAGTTAGGGTTTGTTGATGGATTTATTCTAAAGTCTATTGGTGTGTGCTTTCACTCTTTGAATTCACAATAACCACATGATAATCGTTTAGATTCTCAGTTCCATTTCTAAATCAATTTTCAAGCATTCTCTTCGTTGATTCTACTCAAGAAATTTGGCAAGATTTGAAAATTTGTTTTAAAAAATGGAATGTTCCTAGAATTTTTCATTTAGAGTATGAGTTAACGAATTTGAAGTAACATCAAGCTCTAATACTATTTTAAGAGATAATTTAGGAGAAAATGAATACTTTATTAATTCCATCTCTCCTCCAATATTTATACATTAGAAGGCATAGTAAGAAAAATCCAATCCACAATAACAAATAATGAACAACAAACTACAAACTTAAGCAAAATATCATAATAGTATTGGGAAAAAAATCTTGAGAAAAGTAGGAAAGAATACTCATCTCCTACACATATAAGACTAAAATAATATCATACATGTTAAAAAGTAATAAACAAATTAAACAGAAAAGAAAAGTTTCTCATGTTCTAGAGAAAAGTACAAAGAATACTTATCTCCTACACATTAGGCATCATATTAGGTTAAAATAATAAGTAAAAATATATTCACAAATCAATGGCTTGTTTCGTATATGATTGTACAACGATTATTTTAAAATTTTATATACTTAATTGATTATATTTACAATCATTATTTAAAAATATTAAAGTGAGTTTAGCTCAACAATGAGTGTGTGGAAAAAAAACATATACATACATAATATATATATATATCTAACTTCACAGATATATTGGGGAATTAGGGTTTGTTTGTAGAATGAATTGTTATAAATAAGTGTTTTAAAGTGGCATCGTTATGTGTGCAAAAAAAAGTAAAAGAAAAATTATTTTCTTCTTCTCTTCGTGAAGCACTGTAGACCCCCTATTCGGATTGGTACCCTAAATCTCTTGTATTCTCGTAGTTTGTAAACATTATATAAACAAATTGTTATTAATAAAATAATTGTTATTTTATGAACATACACTTATCCAATAAACTAAGATCCTAGGTTATTTAATGTAATTAAACAAGTATGTAAAGACATACAGGTGGATCTTGTTTAAATAATAATCTAAATGCTCTGTAGTTGATAGATAGGACTGGGTACTTTATCCTGATGACACTACAGATACGACCCGCTTTGTAGATGTTACAAGTGCTGTAAAGTGCTACAAATGATCTGATCCTAATCATTCATGTGGAGACATGAGAGTAAGGGTATCCTATATAAAGAATTTATATAAGACTGGACCACGAAATGGTTAGTCTCATTATATAACGCAATTAATAATAGATACTTATATTTTACCACGATGACCATAGGTGACATGATATGAATTCTGAGTGAATTGTGAACTCCTGCTCATGAAGGTGTTCCTTTGATTTGTATGCGACCAGATTGCCAACTCAATAAGCCTACCATTTTGGGGATTCGTCTAATTGGAAAGTTGAGAACACAGCTACACAAAACGAAATTCACTCCTTCCCCGATGTCGGGACAAGTAGATAAATTGTTCCCTTAATGGTTTATTCCGAGGCTTGAAAAATGTGGTCACGCTCTCTCTTGGTGCGAGAGAGACTTGGTCATAGTTGGACTGTGACTTATTGTTCATTAGATGAATCAGTGGTACTTAATGAGTTAGGTGCAGCTACATGGGAAAAAAGTAATTTTTGCCTAATTGTACTTACGAGTAATTTGTGAAGGGTCATCAAGATGTTGATTAGTTATATACAATGGACACATAAATATATCTATAGTGCGAATAGTGCAGTTGTCGGTCTTTAATGAAGTGATTGATAGTTAATGGAAGTTGGGTAATTTAATTAAAGAGTTTGATTAATATCCAAGTTGTTGGGGTTGATGTCCTAAATCTCGTAGGGTTCTATAGTTTATAATTGTTATGTACGGGCATTTTATTTATGTAATAAAATATTTGATGTTTTATTTCAAAATTAGTTGCAACCACAAACCAATAAACTAACATCAAGTGTTATCTTGTAGCTTAAACATGTATGTAGATACATACAGGTGGATCATGTTTAAGTGATAACCTATGGTCTGAAGTAAATAGATAAGGTTTGATACCTTATCTTGGTGAGAGTATGGCCCGTTTTGTAGGTGTTACAATTGTTGTGAAGTGCTATAAATGATATGATCCTAATCATTCATGTGGAGACATGTGAGCGGGGATATTCTATACAAAGAAGTTTGTATAAGATCGGACCACGAAATGTTTAGTCTCAATATATAACTTCGTTCATAATAGAGCTTACATTTCACCAGGATGACCATAGGTGACAGACCTGAATTCTGAGTGAGTTGTGAACTCCTACCTATGAGGGCGGTCCTTTGATTTATATGGGTGAGAATGACCAGATTGCCGATTCTACAAGTCTACCATTTTAAGGATTCGTCTGATTGGGGAGTTAAGAACACAACTACACAAGAAGAAATCTACTCATTTCCCAATGTCGAGGCAAGTAGATAAATTACTCCCTTAATGATTGATTCCGGGGCTTGAATAATGTAGCATCACACCTTCTCCTGGCCTGGGAGGGATTTAATCATAATTGAACTATGATTTATTGTTCGTTAGAGAAATCAGTGGTACTTAAAGAGTTAAATGTAACTACAGGGGCAAAACGGTAATTTTGGCCCAGTTGTACTTACGAGTAATTTGTAAAAGGTCATCATAATATTGATTGGTTATATCCAATGGACAAAAAAAAACTGTAGTGCGAATAGTGCAATTGTCGATCTTTAATGGAGTGTCCAACAGTTAACGGATGGTGAATAATTTAATTAAAGAGTTTAATTAATTATTCATATACCGTTTGAGCTTCAAATTATAGGTCCATGAGGTTTTCTCGATAGCTCAACAGGATTTAATGAGAATCAGTTTTTGGGTTAATTTGAATTGCTTAAATTACTTGAGAGAATTAATTATATATGATATAATTATTTATTTAATTAATTATATAGATATAATTATCTATTTAATTAATTATATATAGTATAATTACTATAATGTATTTGATACATTATATTATTGGTGAGAGGAAATAAGTTTTTGAATATGATTCAAATATTGATTATATGAATTGGGTTCGTATTGTTAAATTTAATGTAAATGTGTTTTATATTAAATGTCATTAGTGAGAGAAAAGAAACTATGAGTTATATTATATATGGTATAATATTAAAACTATATGTTATATGTTATATTTGATATAACATATAGTTTAATATATATTATATGATAAGTTAGTTATCACATTAATATATATTAAATTATATCAAATTAATTAATTTTATTTATTTAAAATTAATTAAGGGAAGGAGTTGTAACTCCCTCCCCCATATTTCTCTCCATTTTTACGTTAATGGAATACAGGGGTTTGCAGTGTACTTCTTCTTGTTCTTCCTGCAAAAAGACAAAGATTAGATTTTTAACACATAAGAGTTCTGTGTGAAAAACAAAATTCTAATTCCCCTCATTCTCCTCTCTTATCTCAAATTTTTTCCTTCCCTCACAGAATTCCAAAATAGTCAGAGACTACAACTCCTGGGTTCTCTACCTGAGAATATTGTGGTCTCAAAGTGGTGGTGCCCTTTTGGTGTTTATGTTCTTCACAGAGGAGAATGATTCGTGAAGATTTTTTGTGTTTTCAAATGTAAGGGTTTTTTGAAACCCAAAATTATTTTTCTGTTTAGCATGTTGTATTCGTTTTCTGTGAATGCATAATTTTTCTTTTTCATCTGTAAGGTTAGAATTCTGTAAAAATGGGATTTGAATAGATCTACGTCCGCTCAAGGATCTTATCACTAGGGTTCCTTCACAAGCACCATTGGAGCTTCAATCTATGGGTCCATAAGGTCCCCTCTGTAGCTCAATAGGGATTTAATTAAGAATTATTTTTTGATTAATTTGAAGAGTTCAAATTAATTGAAATAAATTAATTATATATGATATAACTATTTAAATTAATTATATGTGATATAGTTAATATAATATATTAGATATATTTAATATACAGTATTTTGAAAGGATTTTGAATATGATTCAAATACTAATTATATGAACGAGATTCATGTAATTATATTTAATATAAATATGATTTATATTAAATACCATAAATATGTTGAGAGGAATTAAATACTTGAATATGATCCGAATATTAATTATATGGATGCGATTCATATAATTGAACATAGTATAAATATGATTTATAAATGTCATGCATTGTTGAGAAAAAATAAAACTATAGGTTATATTGTATTTGATACGATATAAAACTATAGGTTATGTGTTATATTTGATATTGTTGAGGTTGATATCCTAAATTTGGTAAGGTCCTATAGTTTGTAAACATTGTTGAACAAACTCATTATGTATTTAATAAAATATTTGATATTTTATTCACTGTCTCTAAAATATACGATATTTTAGTTGCATTAACTACAAGCCAATAAACTAGTATCCGAGATTATCCTTGTAACTTAAACATGAATGTAGAGACATACTGGTGGATCATGTTTAAGTGATAACCTAAATGGTTTGTAGTAGATGGATAAGGCTAGGTACCTTATCCTGGCGACATTACGAGTATGGCTCACTTTGTAGGTGTTACAAATGTTGTAAAGTGCTACAGATGATCTAATCCTGGTCATTCATGTATAGACATGCAAGCGGGGATATTCTATACAAAGGAGTTTGTATAAGACCGAACCACGAGATGTTTAGTCTAATTATATAACACCGTTTATAATAGAAACTTACATTTCACCAAGATGACCATATGTAACATAACCTGAATCATGAGTGAGTTGTGAACTCTTGCTCATAAGGCGGTCCTTTGGTTTGTATGGGTGAGAGTGGTCAAATCGCCGGCTCAACATGCCTACCATTTTAAGGATTCGTCTGATTGGGGAGCTGGGAACACAGCTACCCAAAATGGAATTCACCCCTTCCCTGAGGCAAGGATAAGTAGATAAATTGCTCCTTTAAGGGTTGATTCTAGGTCTTGAACAATGTGGCGACACACACTCTTTCGCCCGAGAGGGGTTTAGTCATAGTTGGACTATGATCTATTGTTCATTAGAGGGATCGGTGGTACTTAAAAATTTAGATGTAACTGAAGGAAATCGGAATCCCAATTTCCGTGAGAAGCGGAAGCAAGACTATTCCAAATTACACTCATGAATCAACAAATCATTGATAGTCAACTTCAACACAAACGGTTATGCAAATATACAGAGAAATTACAGCATGAATAAATACAAATGTATAGAAAACAAACTCTACACACATAAGAGGATGTGTCTCCACGCTCCGATGTGCGACTCTGATCGAACAACAGCAACCACGAGCACTCGATCTACACAATCGCAACACCGCACGAACACTTTGCACTCATCCTCAACGATCTCCTCGGTCACGAACTCCTTCGCAACAGCGAACGGCCTCCGAAAAACCTCAACGGTGTCGAGTTGAGTCTGACACCACCAACAAGGCGACCTTTGGTATTCTCAATGTGAGAATCTAGAGGGTGGGCTCTGTTCGGACTTAGTGTGAGACAGACGAATGGAGGAAACAACGATCGCGTACACGACTGGGCAAGTGGGAGAATTCGGAGACCTATCGTATAGGTCGATGCCTAATCGTTTAGATAAAACTATGCAATCGTCTAACAAAAGTTATGTGATCGTTTAGCTCTATCATTTAGCTCGGTTTATCGCCTACAGACTCTACACGATCGTTTACTTTGAGTCAACAATTGTCTAGCAAAGCTATGCGATCATTTAGTAAATATTGCACGATCGTTTAACTCGCCCAACCATCGTTTAGTAAATCTGTATTTACTTGACGATTTTTATGAGTTTCTTTTCGTCGGAGAGAAAACTCAAATTCTTTTCAAACTTTTGTGGAAAAAAAAAAACTTCTGTTTTCAAAACAGGAAACCGATTTCCTTTTAAACTCACGGTTACCATGATCAATAACCACCCACTACATTTGGTTATTTAAAAGAAAAAGTATTAATTATCTAATAATTAATATTATTATAAATATAAATGATAACCAACTTACATACTATATTTATAACCTATAGTTTTAATATTTCATCACATAAAACTAACCATCAGTTACAAAATTTCTCTCTCCATGTCGTTAATGTAAATCTATTTACGAATATTCCCACTAGATGTATCTTTAATACATATAATAATCAACGATACTCTTTTCAATTTGAACATTTCAAATCAACACCAAAGCTGATCCTTCAACATGAATTAAGCTAAACAAGGGACCTCATGGACCTGTAGATCCGAAGCTCCAACGGTACGTGAATAACTGACTAAACTCTTAGTCACGGGATCCACCATCCGTTAACTGCCAGACACTCCACTAAGACCGGACAGCTAAACTTTCCTCCTACAGAATATATTATGTGTCCATCTTAACCAATAAGCATGCGAAACACCTTCACAGATCGCTCGTAAGTACAGCTGGGCCAATAACCGTTATGCCACTGTAGTTACATATGTCTCCTTAAGTACCACTGATCCTTCTAATGAACATAAATCATAGTCCTACTATGACTGAGTTTCTCTTCCAAAGAGAAGTTGTGGCCACTATGTTCAAGCCCCGAAATCAGCCCTTAAGAGAGCAATCTCTCTACTATCCTGCTTTGGAAAGGAGTGAATTCCTTCTTGTGGATTGAGTTCCCTCCCAGATCAGACAAGTCCCCAAAAAGGTAGGCATGTTGAGTTGGTAATCTGGCCATCTCACCCATACTAATCAAAGGATAGCCCTCAAAGGCAGGAGTTCACAAAACACCAGGATTGAGATCATGTCACCTATGGTCGTTTAGGTGAGATGCAAGTCTCTAGTATAATTACGGCGTTATATACAGAGTCTAGTCATCTTGTGGTCTAGGTCTTATACAAACTCTTTGTATAGGACACCCCCGTTCCACATCTCTACACGAATGGTCAGGATCTACCATCTGTAGTAGTTTACAACACTTGCAAACCTCTACAAAGCGGGTCGTATCCGTAGTGTCACCAGAATCAAGTATCCCACCTTAAGGCATGATCCACTTGTATATCAAATATACATGCTTAAGTTCACATAAGATAACCAATGAGCTTTGTTTATTGGATATGAGTAAATACCATAATTAAATAACACTTATTTTATTCATTTAACAATGTGCATCTTTACAAAACAACGAGACTCCGGGAGAATTAGGACACCAATCCCAACAGTAACTACAGGGGCAAAATGATAATTTGGCCTAGTTGTACTTACGAGCAATTTATGAAGGGCTATCGTACTGTTGATTGGTTATATCCAATGGACATAGAAATATATCTGTAGTACGAAGAGTGCAGTTGTCGGTCTTTAGTGGAGTGTCCGACAGTTAACAGATGGTGAATAATGTAATCAAAGAGTTTAATAATTATTCATGTACCGTTGGAGCTTCAAGCTACAAATCCACGAGGTCCCCTTGGTAGTTCAATAGGATTTAGTTTAGAATAATTTTTTGGATTAATTTGAATTGTTTAAATTAATAGAGGGATTTAACTATATATGATGTAATTATGTTGTTTCAATTATGTATGATATAATTGTCATAATGTATTTGATACATTATAGCTTAATGGGAGGAAATAAATATTTGAGATTCAAATATAGTTTCTATGAATTGGATTCATAATTGTTAAGTTTAATATAAATAAGATTTAAATTAAATGCCACATAAAAGAGAAAAGAAACTATAGTTTATATTGTATGTGATATAATATTAAAACTATAGGTTATATGTTATATTTGATATAACATATAAATTAATATTTATAAATAATATGATGAGTTAGTTGTCATATTTATATTTGTATTAACATTATTTTAATAGTGAGGAATGGAATTACAACTACGTTCCCATTCTTTTATCTCCACCCACGTAAGTGGGTGGTGGTTATTTTTATGACAAGGATAATGACAGAAAAGTTTTCTTCCTCTTCTTCTTCTAAGCTATTGGTTGGACAATTGAAATAGTGGAGA
The DNA here is from genome assembly GCF_009727055.1 of Benincasa hispida. Classification (NCBI taxonomy): domain Eukaryota; kingdom Viridiplantae; phylum Streptophyta; class Magnoliopsida; order Cucurbitales; family Cucurbitaceae; genus Benincasa; species Benincasa hispida. Next base: position 62,821,583 of record NC_052360.1, on the reverse strand, counting down.
AAAATACAAAAGAGTTTTGTATTTTGTCTTGAGTTTTAAAAGTTCTCAATCTTTACTCCTACACATTAAGTTTTCCTTCTTAACCAAAATAGTCAGAGTCTACCACTTCAGGGTTCTCACCCTGAGAATACCAAGGTAATTTTTGTGGTAGTGTTCGAGTTTTGTTCAAGGTTAATCTTAAAGAAGGTCTTCAAGGTATTCTTGATTTGTTCGAGAGAAAACGTGAAGAAAAGGTCTTCAAATGTGAGGTTTTTTTAAACCCTTTAATCATTTATTTAGCATGTTGTAATTTGGAAATAAATACATATCTTGTTTAATTGTTTACTGTAAAACTTTATATTCAATGAAAATATAATTTGGTCGATCCGCTTCCTCTAAAGGTTCTCTCCCTGTTAGAGTTCCTTCAGATATAATATATATATATATATATAAAGGGAAGAAATTAGACTCCTTCCCCCTAATTCCTCTCAAGAAACATGCAGTGTGTGCGTGTGGAATTCATTGATCGTCTTCTTCCATCTTTTGTGGATTTGGAAGACCTCCCCTGTAATTACTCTATGTAGAAATTCACAGAGAATAAAAGGTTTTCTCTCCCTCCCAATCTCTCTCCCTCTTCCACATCTTGGGCAGAGCTCACAACTCCTATCAATTCTCAACCTAGAGAATATAGAAGGTTCCCTTTTGTGGTGGTGTCTACCATTTGGAAATCAAAGAGGTTCGAGATTCGTTTGAGGGAATTCATGAAGAAATTAGCTTCAAGGGTTTGTATATTTCTTCCCCAATTTCCCTCAAATTCATATTGTAAATTTTAGATTTAATGCATAATCTCTCTGTCTTTTATTATGTAATTCTAAAATTCTGTAAGAATAAAAAAATAGGATCGATCCCCACATTCGCTGCGAAACCATTACTGGTTTTCCTTCACCCCTTCCCCCGTGAGTTCATGCACGACTAGAAGCCTCAGACGCGAGTCTTCGTCGTCAATCCAACCACGACCAGATGTCGCAACTGAATTGAGCCGCCCACGCCCGCCGATCGGAAGCCCTCAAATACAAGCCATCTCTAGTCGTTCGTCGTCCGATTCGTGCACGCTCGGCTCTAGTGGCGCCTCAGCCCCTGCCCAACGCCATCTCCGACCATTCGCCACCTGGATTTCGTTGATGGCTCTAGCTTCTCTTCCAGACACGACACGTTCCATTTGTTCAGCGCCTCCGTTCGCGAAATCTTGGATTTTGGGGTGAGATTTAAGGTTTATTTGCCTTTTTTTTTTAATGGGTTTTTAAAATACCCATTGGGCTGGTCTAGTTTAAGTTATACTCATGATGTGTTGATGTTCAAATCGGAGTCTCGAGGCATTTTTTAACACCATCCAATAGCTTCGACGATAAAATTGGGGCATTTTCGACGCACGTTGTGGGTAAGATTGTGTTTTTGGGTTGCTGGAATTTGGGTTTTAGCCCTTGGAATTAAGTGTCACGCATAAGGTTAGGTTTATTGTTTAACAATCTGAAGTATTTAGGGGTTAATACATATTGGATAGTTGATTTTAGGATTTTTGGATATTTCTTTTGTATGGGTTATAGCGTGAAAATTTAAATTGATTTTGGTCCAGTTAGTAGTGCTTGTTTCAAGGTCTCTTAAAGCAAATAGGGGAGATTAAATTGTTACACTAGATTTCATTGAGGTAAGTTACCTGCTGTCGGTTTGCCCCTGAACCCAAGTATGTGTTAAGTATTGGTTCATATATTGGCTGGGAATATTATGACATGCTTGTTGGTCAGTTGGAATTTTGGAAGCTTAAGTTTATGTCTTGGAGTTTTGATATTATGTATTGTTGCAATGGTTGATTGATGGATGAATTGTGAGATTGTTCTGAAACCTAAGCATGATCAAAACTTTGATTATATGCTTATGCCTATGTGAGATTGATAGTGACTATTAGCATTTTTTGTGTTATGCATATCACATGTGTGTGAGTCTTTGGGTTCACACCTTATGCCTATGTACGGTGCTCCCTTGGGACTACCACTTATATTTATAATCGTGTCCCTCTAGGGTCACTACCTATAAAAGCGTGCCTTCGGGTTTTCCCTTTACGCTTATGTCTATACCTATGCCTACGATGCGCAGTTGGGTCCCAATAGGGAGGCTAATAGTTCACCTAGTGGGCTCAATAGTGGGTCGCTTACTGGGTATATTTATATACTCATTCTTTTCTCCCCAGACTGACAAATGATAGGAGGGATCCGTGACCCCACCAATGGGATATGATATCGCTTCCGCACTTATGTTTTATTTATTTAATGTGTTTTGGTTTACAAGTCTAGCATTTAGAACTCTTGGTTATTCCATTTATTTGTTAATTTACTTATTTGCTCAATTTGTTTTAAATTAGAGTCAGGGGTACCTTGAAAGAAGTTTTCAGGATTTTATTATTTGAGTTTTATTTAATGAAATAAAAATTTTATGTCTTTTATTTAATTTTCTTCGATAAATTTATTTTCAAGCCTATGCATGCATATAGTAGCCCCTAAAAGCATAATTGAAAGTTAGGTCGTTACATTTTCTTTTGTTGGTGTTTGCTATTGATATTCTTCTTTTTTGTCACATTCTTTCCTAGAGCGTAGAATAAAATTAGTCATATGATTGCAGGTTTGACATCTTGTCAAGGTTGTTATTTGATCTAAAAAAATGTTCTTCGATATAGCATATCTCTTCTTATTATTAATGAGTTAAGTAAACAGTTGGTTGTGCATTTTGTTATACTTTACTAAAAAGGAAAGAGAAAAACAATAGTCGACTTTGATCAATTAAGCTAGGCTCAAATAGACATCTTTTTTTGCTGTATTTATAGATAAATATAGTTTTATATCGGTTGAAATACTATTTTGGTCATTGTAATTTAAGTTTTGATTCGTTTTGGTCCATCTACTTTCAATTTTGATTCATTTTGATCTCTATACTTTGATCCAAAGTTTTAACTTTGATTCATTTTAGTCATTATACTTTTAAAAAGTAACTATTTTGATTTCTTCATTTTTTTTTTCCATTTTTTTAAAAATGAAAATAAATTAAAGCTAAAAGTATAGGAACTAAATAGTATTTAAAACTCTTATATAATACGAATGTTTTTGGCAAAAAGAAAAAAAGAAAAAAGAAAAAAGAAAAAAGAAAAAAGGTCAACAAAGTTACTATTTCTAAAACTAAGGAGGTGTTTGATAAATTGGTATGAGTTATTGGGTTGGATGGGTAGTTAAAACCCATAGGTTTTCTTTACGAGCTTAACAAATATGGATAATAAATCAATACCTTTTTTACCCACTCAAAACTCTCATTTTTTATCCCCTCAAAACTAACCATAAAAATCAATTAAAATCCATTTTTTACCCACTCAAAACTCCCTTTTTTTATCCCTCAAAACTAACCCTAAAAATCAATATATTTTAATTTCTTTCTCTCTTCCCTCATCTTTGTTGTTTGGATCCAAATTTTTTTTTTTAATCGTCAAACCTATAGGTTATTAAAACCCATTTTTACCCACTCAAAACTCCCTTTTTTATCCCCTCAAAACCTGTCTCTTATACACATCTAGATGTGTATAAGAGACAGTATATATATTTATCATCAAACCTTTGATTCTATTTTCATTTCTTTCTCTCTTCCCTCATGTTTGCCGTTTGGATCCCCCAAATACCCTATCCATATTATATAAAAATAAACTGTATGATATGTGAAATAATAAAGTTAAGTTAGCAAGATTCAATATATATACATACAATATATCAATTAGTAATTGGGATAATTACCTTTAATATATATACATACATTCAATATATATACATACAATATACCAATTAATTGAGTAGTAATATGAAATATATTTTGTTGGTATGTTTTATCAATTTAAGAGAATTAGAATTATTACAATTTTTGAAAAGAATATATGAAAAATAATATATTATGTTCTACAAATTGAGAAAAAAATTGAAATTGTCCTCATAAATGATTTGAGAAAATATGTATATATTTGAAAATTAGTCAACAATAGCAAAACATAAAACTAAAAAATAAAAGAATGAAATAGAAAAACAAACAGAAAAAAATAGAACTAATCTCATCCACAAAAAAACTGCATCAAAACTTCCAACTAAACTCAACATAATAAACACACAATAATTACAACTCAACTCAACTCTGCAAACAAACACAACAATTTTAACTCTACTAAGTTAACTCAACTCTCTACTTTTATTACATACCAAACACACCATAAATAAAACTAACATTCCCTTTCCCAATTCAACTACTAGTTGGAGGATACACCCTTAGAACATATTGATTGCATTATTCTTTAAGCACTCCCAATTTTCACACGTGCTTTGTCTTCATCTTTCTCTCTTGCCCGACTGTAAGAAAGAAAGAAAAGAAAAGAAAAAGAAAGAGAAAAGAAAATCTTGTTTTCTGCAGATTTTTTCGGGAATCTGCAGGACGGTGAAATCCTTCATCAATGGCCGCGGCCGCTTCTCTGGGGAACCCTGCTCTTACCAGAGTCACTTTACTTGGTCGTATAAACAAAGAGCAGTTGTTGACTTCGCGCAGAGCTCAGAAGATGACGCTCTGTCTGTGCGCCATGGATTCCAAATCAGTAGGTGTTGGAGGTGATGTATTTTCTGTCACGTCGTCGGCCAAGTCCGGAGTTGATTATCTTGGACAGAGCACTAAAGGAGATATGAATGTCAAACTCGAACATCTTGAGGCTTTTGGTAACTCCTCTTTGATCAAGTGAAATATGCTAATTCCTGTATTATTTGTTGCTTATTCGAACTGATTCAACAGTCTACTTGTTTTCGGCATTTCGCTGTTAATTAGGCCGATAGTAAACAAGAATTTGAAGAACTTAGGTTCGTTTTGTCTTACTTACTGCGTTGCTACTTTTTTCGGTATCTTACACATGTGTACTTACAATTACTCCAAGTTTTATCTATTAGTGACAAATTATGTGAGGTTCAGGATTGTTATTTTTGAGTAAGTGGCGTTTTTATTTTTCGTGCAGGCGTAGATGGTGAAGAAACCTTAGAAGGTCCAATCGAGGAAGTTGCGAGGTTGGAGGCACATGAAGCGGAGGATCTTCTTAGAGATTTAGGAATCCCGGTTAGTGGCGAACCAACATATTTCCAACATGCTTTTCTGCATTTCTGAAGTTTTTTTCAGTATGCTGGCTTTTTAGCGTTGAATTTGATTTGACTGTCTACGACTCTACTGCTTCGTTGTATGTGCTCGGCTAGTAGGATTGAATAGAACAACCTAATTGAAGTATGATGGTTATATGTTTGTGAATTATATGTTTCATACTAGGTCCTATTCGTCCTTCCCTATTTGGAGATTGTTGACTATTCATGGCTATTTCCTTAAATGCTTTATTTCTTATTTTTTCGTTTGTTCCAATTCATACAAGGAAAAAAATAAGTTCATTCAGTTGCTTCCTTCCAAAGAACGAGGCATGTTTTTGGTAGGCACAAAATATAGGATTTTTCATATTTAATCTATGCATTGGCAACCAGTCTTCAAATTTTTGCTTCCACGGGCTCTATAATTCAATGTATATAAGGAAGAAATGACCGATTCCCCAAGGATATTATCGTTTACAATGGAAATTTAAACTATTGTTCTATGGTTTTATTATTTATTTCCAAATGGTTGATTTTGTCATTTCCTTCATATTTCTTTATTATGATTTAAAAAAAAAAAATTGGTAGACAAACATCAACACTTTATTTCCTCCACTCACAAATGTTAATTTGCAGAGTCCTTCATCAAGAAATTCACCACATGGTATATTTTGTAGCCGAACATTGAATCTTCGATCAATCAGTGCCATTGGATACGACATGGACTACACTTTGATGCATTATAATGTCATGGTAATTGTGTTTGATATTTTTGCATCCGTTAAGCACGGGAAACTGATTAGGGAAATTTTCTAGCTAGTGATCTCTTTCCTATGAGAAGAATGGTCAGTGCTTTTATAGACTGAAATATTGCTCACTAACTTAACTCTTTCTTTAGCCGTCGTTTTCTTTTCACATTAATGTCTGTCCATCCTTTAATTATTTTTGAAAAACATGCATGTACTCCTTCAGGCTTGGGAGGGAAGAGCTTATGACTACTGTATGGAAAACTTAAGGAACATGGGTTTCCCCGTCGATGGACTTGCTTTTGACCCAGATTTGGTAATAGTTCTTTCTAAGCTAGTTTAAGAATTGTTGTGGTGGACTTTGTTTCTGATCCTAATATCGTATGTTTCCATTGTTTCTGCATTTATCACTTCAATATTTAATTAGGTTATAAGAGGCCTTGTCATAGACAAGGAGAGAGGTAACTTAGTAAAGGCTGATCGTTTTGGTTATATAAAAAGAGCAATGCATGGAACAAAGATGCTGTCTACTCGAGATGTAAGGTATATGTTTAAGTATAGCTTTGTTCTGAACTTCTTTTGTGCTAGATAGGCATTAATTCGATGAAAGGCATGCAGCCAGTCCTTTAAATTGTAATAAGATGTTAGCTCTACCTTTTTCCAGGCTAAAACTATGACTTTTACCTCTCAGATCGTATAAAACACTCTTACGCGTGAATGTATGTACTTCATATCATCACCATTATATAATTTTCTGAATCTTGAGATGGGCATCAAGAAATACTTTGAAGTACTTTGAATTGTCCAGCTTTTTGGCATTTTAAAGATTTCTAATTGTATTAAGATTTTATTGGAAGCCTTTTTTTTATCAGATGTTGCATTTTTAGAAAGAGGTCATTCACTCCACCAACTTATAATTGTTGTATTATGTCTTTTTTTTCCTCTCTCTTTCTTTTTCTTTTTTGGAAAAATTGTTGCTGTATTATATCTAATGAATTTTATCTTCTTTCCTTATTGTATTCACATACAAATGTCATAGTTTAAAACAAAAATTTTAGCATGGGAATAATAAATATGTTACAATATAGAATAATGGCTCAATATATATTGTAGTAAATGTTACTTGCTTATATTATAATACATATACTTCGTTTCCAGAATCCGATGTGTTACAATTTGCATTTCTCTTATAAACAAGGTAGTTACTCTGTTCATATCTTATTATATTTGTTCCTTGTATCTTTTGTTTGTGTTTCTCCTATCTAATGCTCAAATTATCCCATAAGATTGAGTTTGGTAGACTAGGTTGCTAGATTTTGTTAATATTGGCCATATTACGCATTGCAAAGGGAAACCATAGCTAAATTTTCTCTTGATACTAATGTTCTGTGCATAGTGAGATTTATGGGAGGGAATTGGTGGATCTGCGTAAGGAGAATCGATGGGAGTTCCTAAATACACTATTTTCTGTATCAGAGGCTGTTGCTTATATGCAGGTATTCCTATTGTGATTTACTCTATTATTAAGCATTGCTCTTGTTACGTCTTGCCTTTTGTCACTAGTCAATTGCTTTGCTTAGGATTTCCAAAGAACTAAGAATTCCTTTGCCCCCCGTTGTTAAGGGTGAAATCTATAAATCATGGCCGTGTTAGACAATAAATTTGTACAGAAAAAGGGTAGAACAGCCAGCCTTATACAACAACAATATTATATAAGTGCTCTCCAGTTCACCTACGTCCAAAGCGAAGGGAGGCCCAGAAAAAGAAAGGGCCCAATCAAAGGGGGTCACAACATTTACAAAAGAGAACACCAAACTTTGGCAATGGAAAAAAGGATTTTTATAAAGTAAATTTGAATCGGTAGCGAAATTTTAAGCGTCTTTCCATGAACTATCTTGATAGAGAAAAGAGTAATCACAAAATGATAACCACCCCTCTCTTCTAACTCTTGCTATACCTTATATACTTCTTCTACCCGTACCTATCCTCCTTATCCTTTGCATAATTAACTCTCTAGTTGTTTATGCACACCCCTCCTTAAGTAACTGGATTGGAGGATTAGCTTTAAGTCCTATAAAAAAAATACAGTAAGAGAAAACTTCGCTCTAAAACTCTGTTTCACTACCATTTTCTTGGCTAGGCATAATGTTTCCTACTAAAGAAAACCACAGGCTCTAGAAGTAGTTTTTTGGCATTAGCTTTTTCTATCTTTTATTTTTTTCGTATTTTTAAATAATTATTTCCCTTTTTAATAAACGGTAACTGGAGAGTATTTATTATTCTATGATCTCCTTTGGATGCTTGTCTTCTTATACATGATTTTGTTCAATGAAATACTTTTTTCTATGTTCAGATGCAGGCTTAATGTCAAGTTGTTGCTCCATTTGTATATTAAATGTATTTTCTTCATTAAGTGGTGTGAGTTCTCTCAGATGGTAGACAGATTGGATGATGGAGCCATAGGAGCAGCACTTGGTCCACTTGATTATAAAGGACTCTACAAGGTATAATGCTTCTACACTACATTTCCATAAAATTTGTTATACGTGTACATTTTAAGTTTAAACTTGGGTCACAGGCTGTTGGGAAAGCACTATTCAGGGCACATGTCGAGGGTCAGCTTAAGGTATATACTTCCATTGTACAAAGTGTTTTATTTGTTACTGGTTCTATTTGATTATCATGTACTGATTCATGATATTCACAGAGTGAGATAATGTCTAATCCTGAATTATTTGTCGAGCCTGACCCTGTACTGCCATTGACCCTATTGGATCAAAAAGAGGTATAGCCCATAAGTTATAATTGGTTATTATATTGGTTTTCATGATTTTGTATTCATTGCTTGAGAAATTTTTTGCATCAGGCTGGAAAAAAGCTTTTGCTTATCACCAACTCGGATTATCATTACACAGATAAAATGATGCAGCATTCTTTTAATAGATTCCTTCCAAATGATATGGGATGGCGAGATCTATTTGATATAGTAAGTTGAGTTTTAGTTTTTTTGTTCATATTGTAATACTTTTTTGGTGTTCTTGATAGTTTGTTCAAGACATGAGGGTGAGCTCCCAATCTATCTTCTCCGAAAGATTGTCGTGCATTTGTTTTTTCTTTCCTCAAGCTCTTCAGCAATGTCTTCCTTGGTTTAGGGTTGTACTTATGTTAGGGTTGTTGAAGTAGTCTCCTTTGCTAGAATCTTATTGGTTCTCTCTACGAGAGTTTTGTCCACCGGGTGGTGGGTTCTGCTGTCTTTGTTGTTGACAGATAGCTTGAGTGGCTCTTGGATCTTTGTAGTTCTACTTCTGGGATAGGTCTTTTTCTTTTTCTTTTTCTTTTTCCTTTTTTGGCACTTTGTTTTTCAATGCTTTATTTTGGCTTTCGTAATTCTTGAGGAATTTCACTCTGTTGGTTGAGTTGCTTTCATTTCACTCCCGAAATTTAGCATCCTTGAATTGATTTCTTTCTTTTCGTATATCCATGAAAAATTTGTTTCTTGTTCAGAAAAATTAGGTCTAGGAAGAAAGCTTTACGATTTTGAAAATGGACTTTGAGTTGTTTTTATGAACTTTGGTTTTTGTTGGACTATTTGTGTTCTACCAACGAAAGATACTCCTAACTTCTGTTGTAACTTTTCATTTTAGGAATGATTTTTTTTTCCTTTTTCCTTTGTTAAATGGAAAAAAAACATACCTGACTTATACTTCTAGGTAATAGTCTCAGCAAGAAAGCCAGAATTTTTCCAGATGTCTCATCCATTGTACGAGGTGGTGACTGGCGAGGGTCTCATGCGCCCATGCTTCAAGGCTGTCGCAGGTAATTAATGTGCTTCAGTCTCTATCCTACACCTATTTTTCAGTTCTTTTTCTATATATATAAGAAGCTGCGTTCATTATCAAAAGGGATTTACAAAAGAAGGGAGACCTCAACAATTCATCAAGAAAGGGGGACCTTTTAATGCTGTTCATTTTTGTAACTTTCAAGGATATCGGGCTTATTTCGTGTTTTAGGAATTTTTACTCAACTCTTAAGAAAGGAGTGTTGCACGTTGTAACTTTTCACTACTAGAAGAAAAAGTTAGTAGTTTTCACTGCCAGGTTATATAAACATCTTTATATTGTGTTTATGCATATGCTACGATATCGGTGTTTATTTGATCAGCTTTACCTGCAGGGGGCTTGTACTCTGGTGGCAGCGCACAAATGGTTGAGAATTCTTTAAACATTCATGGTGATGAGATATTGTATGTAGGTGATCATATTTACACCGATGTAAGCCAATCTAAATTACACTTGCGCTGGAGAACAGCATTAATTCTACGAGAATTGGAAGAAGAGGTATGTGCGGAAAACTATTAATACAGAAAATAGAGAAGGTAGTTTCCATCATTGCTTATATCATTCCTTGTCCATGGAATTTCTCTGCAGATTTGTCTGCTCACATAGTTTTCTTATTTCTTTCCTATTATTGAGGAATTTCTAGATATAAAGGGAAAAAAGAAAGAGAAGAAAAAACCAATTTTAACCGCTAGTAAAGGTTAAGAAAGTTTCCCTATAATGTTGCAACTGTACCTATGTATGCATGCTTTTTTTATTAAATACTCTCTAAGGTAACAGGCTTTTTTTTTCCCTTGTCTTCTATGTGTAAGAAATTAATATTTGCATTACCGAAAGAGAAGTACAAGAAAGATGGAGATGAGGTTTCCTTTGAATTTTTTCATTATATCACCGAGAAGTTTGTTGTTAAAAAAGGAAAAACAAATAAATGAATAGAAGGAGAAAATAAAAATGGAGATGTGTTATCCTCACCAAGCCAAGAGGATTGCAAAATAATAATAATAATAAATAAATAAATAAAGGCTTCTAGGCTGACGTAGATAAGAGAAAAAGTATAATTACAAAAAGCTTTTGATAGGGAGCATCAAAGCTTAGATTCCAACTAGATCTCCAAAAGCATTTTGACTAGCCTTCTTCCCTTGAAAAGTTTTCATGTTTCTTTCAAACCACAGTCTACAAAGAAGCGTAGTCTCCACATTTGTCCAGAGGAGTCTCATTTGACCTTAGGTTGAAGGCTACACCACTCAAGCGTTGAAGGGCCCTGGTTCCTATTCCTTATATATCTGGATGAGATATAAGGTGATACAAACATGGGAAGATTATTGCAATAACTCCATGGTTTGACCATGAGTCTTTCCAGAAAGATGTAGAGTGTCCATTACCATGGCAATGCTGGCACAACTGGTATCTAGATTCAATTGTAAGACAAATAGATCTCCGAGATCCAGTGTGTATGAATAGAGCTTAAATATTGAACCGAGAATAAACTGGAAGAATCAAGCCTCCAAAGTTGCAGCGTCTTTTCTATCTTGAAAACTGTAGGAAGAAATGGAAGATAACAGGCAAAAGTTACAACTCATGAAAAATAAGTAGAACTCTAATCGGAATGGGGTTTTTATTTTAGTTGTTTAGGGTGGTGCTTTATATTGGAAGTTCAAAGATTTGGTCCAAATTACTTTTGGATCAATTAATGATTTTCTGTTCATGCTTTTCTATCACTCTTTTCTAGCACAAACAATTGTTGAATTCTGACATTTGATCGTGCAGTATAGTGCTTTGATTCATAGTCGTGGACATCGAGCATCTCTCATTGAGCTTATAAATCAAAAGGAAGTCGTTGGGGATCTATTCAATCAACTTCGGCTTGCTTTGCAAAGGCGTACTCAAGGTCGTCCTGCTCAAGTAAGCTTTGATTTTTGATCTTTCTATGCTGCCCTTACGAAGATATAATGAGTATTTTCTAAAAACTTAGTGTAGATTTTACACACACACATATATACATATACATATATGTGTTTATATACACACGTGCATAGATATATGTATGTATGTATGTATATGTGTGTGCAAAATGGAAAAAGATGGAAGTATGGGCACCAAAATAGGATTTTAACTATACATATACACAAGAGATTGGTTGCTTCGGATGGTGGGAAACCTGGTCTTTATTGTTCAGGAGTTCATAATGGCTTGCAATTTTCTCCTCACTTGTTCATGACCATTCACTGTATTTATACCTGGTTTCATCACAGGCCGAGAACCAAAAGAAAGATTGTGAGCATGGATCCCAATATTATCATCTCACTGCTAAATCGTGTTTCAATAGTTATTACCTTATGATCCCATGCAACATAAATCACTTTATTTTTCAGCATAGTGGGAAAATGAGATGGATGTTATTCACTGGTGTTCAACTTTTCTTGTAATTATGAGAAATCTTAAGTTCATGGGGCCTTGAAATCAAATTTCTTCAAGCTACGTGATTTTCATCCGTTATTCATTATTTTGCGTACTTCAGACCCTTGCAGCGACTAACTTGGATGATGAGGAACTCACTGAAAGCATGCAAAAGCTGCTCATAGTCATGCAAAGATTAGACCAGAAAATTGCTCCAATGCTAGAAGCCGATGGAGATCTATTCAACAAAAGGTAAGATTCCATAATAAAGTACAGCGAAGAAGGATGTTTTATTTGTTTGTTTACCTATTGTAGAACTGATTTTTTTTTTTTTTTTTTGCCTGTTGTAGAGCTGATTTTCATGTTCATTTGTTTGCTTATTGTAGAGCTGATTTTTTTTTTCTTTTTGCTTCCAATCTGTCGAAGGGGAATGGGATAGTTGTTGAACCTTACTCCTAGAGGACACTGAAGATTGTTAAAAGACTTTTTCACATAACAAAGTGAATTTCCATAATTACAAGAGAAGTACAAAGGCATGGTGCCATTTTAAAAAACATGAATATGGATTTCCTTGAGAACATGCAGGAGGAAAAGAGTGAGCATCATATGCGAATTAATATTGGAAATTTGTACGGATGGCCCTTTTTGAGGGGTCCAAATGAAAAATGGCCCAAAATTCAAAAATGCTTGAAAAATGGCCTTCTGCCTGTGCCTAAGTCATATGCATGTGAAAGTACCCATTTGTCCCCAAAGTGCACGTGAGGGTCTGAAGTCTCATTCTTTCCCCTCGCTTCTTCCTCATCAAATCTGCAAATTTTTTCCTTTGATTTTTTTTTTCTTTGTTCAGATTCTCGCTCTTGCTTTATGGCATGTATTCAAGTTCAACTATAAATACTGTAGGATTAGCCCTTGTCTTCTTACTGCTGCATTCTTGTTCTCATCTCGAGACTGTCAGTAACCGGTACCTAGCAGAACAATACATAACCTGATTTGACTTTTTTGGAAATTAGATTTTACCTACTCTTAATATTCTGCATAGGTGGGGTTTTCTTTCCCGGGCAGGCCTATGGGATAAAAGCCATTTGATGAGACAAATTGAGAAGTAAGCAATTCTTCTGTCTCCTATATCATATTTCAATTTGGAGGAATAAAATTGTAGGATATAACAATATTAGCAATGGTGTTCTTCCCAAATAATTCCAGGTATGCAGATATATACACTTCGAGGGTTTCGAACTTCTTACACTACACGCCATTCACGTATTTCCGCTCGCAAGAACAGGTTCATATTTTAACTTAATAGTGATCTTGAATTGCGTGGTATTTTCTATTAGCATGGTATTTGGGAATGACTTCCCTTTTTTTTGCAGACATTGGCTCATGACTCGTATTCATTCTACTGTTCGCATGATGAAACCACTATTGACAGATAAGTCCAACCGAAGAAACTGATATAGCGTATGACTATCTCTAAATAAGGTGATGGATATAGTGGAAGGTTCAATAAAAGAAATGCAAATATTGTATTGATTAGTTCAGGTATGTAAGGTGTGTTCGAGTTAGGTTAAGATTCTCTTAAAGGACATCATTTTGCCTGCTGTAGATTTGAATATTCTGGACTAATCTCAATTGTCTAAACTAATTTCAAAATGATAAATAAATAGATGGTCATATCATTTGTGAAGTTTAGGTTATAAAAATGTGAATAGGGTTGAATAGGGATGAGCACCTATTGGTCAGTGTTGGTATTTTGGCCCTAGCCAACACCAATCACTAACAAGTCAGTTTTTTATAGTCGGTTTTCGTCGGTTTAGAAGTGTTTGGATACACCAACCAACCGGCCACACTGATGGTTGGTTGGTTTTGGGAAGCTGGCTAATTTAAAGTACAATGGAAGAAAGAAGAAAAGAAGAGGAAGAGAACAGAGGAAGACAAGTAGAAAAACAAAAAGAAAGAAAAAGAAGAACAAAGAGAAGAAAAAAGAGAGATAAGAGTATAAAAGATGAAATCTTGGGGGAAAAACTGCAAAAGAATTGGAAAAAATAAATAAATAAATAAATAAACACCCTGCAGGTAAAAGCTGTTTTTTCTTTAATTGATTTTATTAAGTCGGCCGGTTAAGTTGGTTTGAGCCCTTATTGAGCTTACCAACCAAAATCGGTTTGATCCGTTTTAGTTGGTTGACTTGATTTTTTTGTCACTCAAAAACCTAAATATAATATTTTGTGTTATAAATTCATTTCATTTAATCTTAAATCAAAATATGTATAAAACAATGCATATAAATTATAGAGTAAATAATAGAAAATATTCATGAACTTTGTAATTTTTTTAAATAATGTTTTTAAACTTTTAAATAAAATAATAATAATGATAAATAAAATGAAATAAAAATATCCTTACGGCTAATTTTTTGATAAAAATTATTAAAATTTGTGTCAAATATTTTTTGAACTTTCAAAAATTTCATAAATACCCTTAACTTTATAAAGAAAAGTTCAAAAAGTACTTTTATCATTAAAACTATTGTTGAACTTTTAGAAATTGCATTAATATACATAACATTAAAAAAAATGTGTTAAAAAGATGCCCTTTGTTAATGGACACACCATTTATCATTACTCCATCATCTCTTTCTATCATCTCTTTCTATCATCTCTTTCTTCCATTTTCTCAATCTAATCTACTTCAATTTATGTCATAATACTTCTCCATTTTTTTTCCTCATTCAATACCCTCGTAGTCTCCTTTCAATCCTCAATTTTTAGAATTTTTTTCATTTTCCTCTTTTTTTCCTATCTTCTTAAATATAGAAGTTTAAATAAGCAAGATGAACTTTTTCATTTTATGAGCATGAATATAAGAAATTTCAACTCCCAAAAGAGTTAATTTCTTTGAAGTTTATCTTAAATTGGAAAGGAAAAACTAATTTCAAAACAATTTATATGTATACCTTCCTTTTTTTCTCTCCATTTGTTCAATTCTTTAATGATAGGGAGATCGATAAACAAACTATCGATAAAACTAGATTATCCAAATTGGGTACATCGTTGACAATTCAGATGGAAAGCATATATAACATCATTTACTTTTAAGTGTATAGAAACACTTAAGTAAACCATTGAAAAACAAATTGTCGACAAAATAAATTCCCTGATTTTTTTTAAAATCAAAATGATGAGTAGAAATTGGCACAATAACTTAAGTGTAAAATTTGGAAGGCATGCATATCGTACAATATCATTTGTGTGATAACGGTGTAAAAAATAACTCTATGTTTTAAATTATATCAACAATATTTTTCGAATTGAAATGAACGATGATATTTAATCTAAGTTTTAAATGATATCAACAATATTTTTCGAATTGAAATGAACAATGATATTTAATCTTAACCTTTCAAATAGTTAGATGGCAGATGAATTGATGTGTATCTTCCAACTTTACTCTATGTAATTCTCTTAATTTTGTCAACATGAGCATAATTCAACTGACATAAAATTTATATTATTGATCTCAATGTCAGAGTTTCAAATTTTTCATCTCATATATCGTCAAATAATAATATCAATAAGAAATAATTCTCTCAAATTTTATTATATGTTGTAGTACGTCAATTTATGTCTTCCATTTTAACAAAAGATAAGATATTTATTTTAAATGATAAAATTGCTGAAACTATTTACAAATATAGTAAAATGACACTATTTATAAGTGATAGACTGCAATAAATCACGATAGACTTCTATCGAGAGACTGTGATAGTCAGTCTATCGCGGTCTGTCATCGATAGACAGTGGCATTTAGCTATATTTGTAAATAAGTTGACTTGTTTTTTTTTTTATTTAAAATAATAAAAAAAGACACTTTTAAAAAAAAAAAAAAAAAGTTGCAAAGTTAAGACTCGTAAGAGTTAAAATAAAATCTTTTAAAACGTAGACGAAATTATAAATTTAATTTCCAATTTTTTTAGGTTTGTGTCTATTTGATCTCGAAACTTTTAAGAGTTTGACAAGTTCCCTAAACTTTCAATTTTATGTGGTCTCGTACTCTCTAACGAATTTGAAAATTTTAAAACTAATTGATCTATTAAATGTAAATTTAAATTTTATGTTTAATGAAATTCTAAACTTTTAATTTTTTTTTATTTAATAGATCCTCAAATTTTAAAAACTTGACTAAATTTGTAATACTTAAAATTCAAGGACAAAATATCAAGAAAAAAACTTATGAACTAAAATTATAATTTAACCTAAAATTAAGGACATGATTGACACTATCCAATTTGAAATGGAATAGTATTTTGTGTCATTTGTAAAATAAAATTTTTAAAATTTTAAATATAGAGAAAAAGAAGTTAGTGAGCCTCAACGCAGACGAATAAATCCAATTTTACATCCTAAATGTTAGGTCGATCAAATTGTTAAAATCAGTTAAGAAAGGTTTGAAGTATTGAGTTGAGTTATAAAGGAGAATTAATGGCCAAAAGAATAATTTTTGTTATTTTAGTACTAAAAAAAACTTATTTGATGTCACAAATTGTTTGTCGATATTTTTTTTTAGAGCGGCGAGCATAAATACAAATAAGAGAACGAGCAAGAAAGTAAAGGAGGAATAATTCTAATACAATATTGTATTAGATTAGTTAATGGGAAAGGAGTTGCCCGAGTGTAAGGACGTTACACAAGTAAAAGGTTGGTTACATCCTTATTTTCAAAATTTTGAGTCAAACCACATTTCAACGGTAAGATTTGGGTAATCGGTAAAAATAAATTAATTAAAAAGAAAAAAAAGGTGTGTGTGGAAGTTGGGATTTGGGGGAAATTAGGGTTTAGCATTTAGGGAATGGTATCTGCTAATCGGAAATTTGAATTTGAAAGCCGACATGAGTAGAGGTAGTAGAAGGATAAGGTATGGTGGAATTGCTTCAGAATCGTTTTCAAGTGGTGAAGAACGGGGAATCTACGATATGGTGGTTTGAATTTTAGGGTTTGTTTTGTTTGTGAAGGTGATGATGAAGAAGCTAAGATGGGCAATGGACGGGCAAGGGTTTTGGGATCTGGATGTTTCAACACCTAGAACACTCGATGGGTCTGCTTCCCCTGTTCCTTCTCATTTACACTTACTTCCTTTGGGATTATCCAGAGGCGTTCGTCTTTCCAGGGCTAAGCAGATCGATTTCATGCAGAGCTTCATGGCCGCTCCTTTTGTTCCTTCTTATTCCCCCTCCCATGGCTTCTCTCTCCAACGCGTCTTCTCCATCCCCTTTTCAGATTCTGGGTAACTCAATCCTCTCTTTTCTGTTTTTGGGTTTTTCTCATTTTCTATGCTTATATATAAATTTGCATTGTATTGATTCTCCATTAAATATGGCCTTAAAAGCACTGCAGCTCTGTTACTCTCTTAGGCCAGTTCAATTTGCAGAAATTCATCTCTTCTCTTAAGAAATCTGGTGTTGGAGACATGGGTCAGTCGCTTTCTTCATTTCTGCAATGCATTGGAAGGCATCTTTGCCATAGGTCTTTGTATGCTCTTGGTATCTCTTCTGATATCTTGTTACCACCTGATGATTCCTTGATGATTAGCTTCGATGGATATGGTGACAATGAAATAGTTCGAACAAAAGCAGTATTCCACCACAAGGCATGTATGATGGCCCTTATTAGTAGAATTTATTGATTCTGTCTGTTGCTTGTTCTTGTTTTGATGTAGATTGTTATTTACCTCGTTGCAGTTCCTTCATCATGATCTAACAATGGAGGCATTTTCTCCAGGACTTTTTGTGGACAAATCTGGAAAATATTGGGATGTGCCTTCTGCACTAGTTGTTGATTTAGGTTCTGCTGCTTCTGAATCGGGTCTAAGTTATCATTTGTCTATGCACCAGAATACTGGGTCTCCCTCGCAATCTGGAAGTGAACAGGCCCGTTCATCTCCTTTGTGTCTACTTCCTGGTCTATCAGCCAAAGCTGCTTTTGCCTTTAAGAAGAACTTGGAAATCTGGAGAAGCAATGCCAAGAAGTTAAAGATGGTGCAACCGTATGACATTTTCCTATCAACTCCTCATGTTTCATTATCAGGGATCATTGGTATGAATCCATACTGATTTTCCTTCAACGAAACTTTTGATTGATTCTATATTTTTACTTTTTAGCCCCTTAAAATCTTTGATATTTTTTAATTCTGTCTTTAAACAATCTCACTAGCCCTCCAAGATTCAAGGTTCCAACCTTAACCTTTTCAATTTTTTTTTTAAATAGTATCTCAGTAGTTTAGGTGTTGGTGTTCATAGAAAATAATGTAAATGTTAATGGGGGCATGACCTTGATGAAGGGTTAAAGAGGTCATGGATTCCATGTGACTACCTAGATTTTTT
>NC_052360.1:62783014-62803040 GCF_009727055.1 Benincasa hispida | reverse complement strand
AACTAATTTCATTGAAAAAAGAATGAAAAAATACAAGGGCGTACAAAAAAACTAAGCCTACAGAGCCTCTAGATAAAGGACTTCCAACTAAGAGAAATATTTCCTGGAGAATAATTACAAAAAGTCTTTGAAACTGAAGTCTATAGAGAAACATGAAATCTCATCAAGGACCAATCCTCACTGAGATCTCTCTCCCTACCACGAAACACTCAGTTATTCCTCTCCCCAGAAGATTCCACAAAAGAGCACACAACCCCGCAAGCCAAAGAAAATGGCATCTCTTTGAAAGGCAATGGAGGAGGAACTCCTTGATCATCGGACGAACATCCCTTTGACAAGCTAGCGCAAAGCCAAACTCCTGAAAAAAGTCATTCCACACCGATTTAATATCTTACAAATTTTCTTGACACCAAAATATTGTAGGGTTAGGTAGGTTGTCCCGTGAAATTAGTGGAGGTGCATGTAAGCTGGTTCGGACTCTCATGGATACCAAAAGAACATATGAAAATAATCTAAATGTTATTAGACCAAATATTTAGTCAGTTTCAATCTGGTTGATGGTTGATGAAAATAATCTATTGAAGTTTTTTGATATATTGAGGCTATATTGATAATAGTAGGAGCAAAATGGTGGATAGTTCAAGGACCACATTGTAACTGCAACCTTATTTTTATTTGCTGTTTCACATGCAATTGCTATCTTTTGGCCTTTGGGCAATGAAATGCAAGGATTTGAAAAAATCAGAAACCATCATAGTGCATCCTTAACTTTTTCATGTTCAAAATTCTCTTTTGCTGTACGGTTTTTATTTTTTTATTTTTAAAAAAAGAACTATTGTTGTTTTGCATCAGGAAAAGAAATTTAATTATACTTTTTAAGATACTTTAGTTATTATATAGTTTTGCAGATGGTATGAATCCTCAAGCAATTCCTTCGAAATTTTATATTTTGCAATTTCTACTAACTTTTGGCATGCCATCTCTATTGATCTTAAAAGGTGCTGTGGCTACTACCTACTTTGGAGACAATTCGATTAGATCAGCAGCACAAGACAGTCTTCCGGAATTTAAGGGACTTTACCTGCAGACTTCTAGAATAAGATCTACTGTTTTTGCAGATGTATTCGCTTCCATTTCCTTTTCAGCTCAGTATGGGATGTTTCAAAGAAAATATCTGGATCTTACCTGTTTTTCTGCACGTATGGATTTCCATTCTGGCTCCAAGTTTCTTTCAGGAGCCATGCTTTTGATAGATGATCTTTCCAACTCCCGCCACCCAAGAACCGAATCTGTGAGAGCGACCTTGCCTAGTGCTAGATTTTCCCTTCAGCAGCAGGTATGTTCGTCTTCCATTCAGCTGCTGAGTGTAGACTAAATCAATAATAATAAAAATGAAAAAAAGAAAAAGTCTTCGTTTTGCTAATCCTGTTCTGCTTTTTGGATCTGGGAAATTCTGGTTCATATGAGTTCTGGAAATTCTTTGTGAAATTGTCTTGAGTTGAACCCGTAATCCATAACTTAAGCTCTAAGCACTTGGTAGAACTCTTCCTTGGATTTGGAGAAATTTGAAAGGTGAATGATAATACATGTCTCCATTGAACTGGGTGGCAATAACTCATGGAAAAAGGGGAAAATTTTAGTACTACGGTAATATATTCTTTTCATAAATATTAATTGACCCACTTAGTCTCACTCTATTTTTAGAAGTGTGTTAAAATATGTTGATGTGACACACAATAATGGGGAGGGAGTATGAAAACGTTAACCTAGTATAGAAAATTTTACCTGGAAAACCTTCTTTACAACTTTGTATAAGCCGTGGATTGGGAACTATGCATAATATGAGAATTTTGTGGTTTCTTGAAACATTGGTTGCAGATCGCTGGACCTGTCAGCTTTAGAGCAGATTCAGGAGTTGCAATAGATTTGAATAAAGCAGGGTGGGGTTTATTAGGAGTGGATGAGCCTACATTTGCCTTGGAATATGCTTTACAGGTCCTTGGTTCAGCTAAAGCCATTGCTTGGTATTCACCAAAGCACAGGGAATTTATGGTAGAGCTTCGTTTCTATGAGACCTGAGGTCGTGATGGAGTCCTGAAGACCAATGTCGTTGCTACTGTTCTTTCATTACTTTCTATGACACAAATACATTCAACTTCGAGTTATGTTAACATCTGCTTTTCTCTTTTATTTGTTCAATAATATAGGGTGAACTCACTAGGTGAAGATTCAAATTTTTAACCTTTTATTTGATTGAGAATACATAATAATCAAATAAGCTATCCTCAAGTTGGCAGTTGGGAAGTTTTAATTTGACAGTATGAACATAATACAATTTAGCAACAAGAAATTATGTTCTTTTACATGGCTTTAAAAAAGAATTTACCAGGTGAAGATAATTTAGCAACAACAAATTATGTGTAATGTTCAATGTTCTTTACCTGGCTTAATTTTTAGAAACGGAGTTACCAAATGAGATGTTTATTAATCAATTTAAGAAGATAATGAAATAGTTATCAAATGAGACACTTATTAATCAGTTTGAAAACATTCCTTTTGAAACAACTTTCTAAAAAAAAGTACTCTGAGAGGCTTCTTGAGTGTATAAATTTGTAACAGTAATTCTTTAAATTTGTTGGTATTTTAGTCTTTGAATTTTCAAATTTGAAATAATTTAGACGTCGAATAATAGCAGTTATGTTTTTCGTTTTGGTTTATTAAAATTTAACTTATTTCTTTCCATCTTTTACTATGATTTGCATATTTTTATTCCAGAGTTGAAATTTTGATCATTTTTTTTTTTAATTTTCTAAAAACTATTTTTTTAGTTTTCAAAATTTAACTTGATTTTTGAAAATATAGACAAAAAGTAGATAATAAATCAAGAATTTTAGATGTGAAATAAATAAAAATTACAGACTTAATTAAAAAATGAAATTATTACCTAATGATACTTTAATTGATTTCAAATTTAAAACATTTTCAAAATTAAATGTCAATTTTTATTGCAATAAATTAATCTTTGTAGTGTAGATTATTTTGTTCCTTATTGATCTATCTAGTAGGAAATTTCATTAAACCTTTGCAATCTTTGTAAGAATAGAGATTAAAATACTAAAAATTAAGGTTTAATTTGTAATAAATTCAAGGCTTGAGAGGCAGCGAGCATAATTTACAGACCTATTGGCGGCCGCAAAGGGTAGGGAGCATTTAGACTAATGGTACCACTAGTCAACTATACTTGCAGACGATTTATTGACTTGAATTCAAGAACTAAAGCGATTTTCAACTCTAATATGTTTAGACTGTAACTTGCGATATATTTTAGGGTATACTTTAGTTATATATCTCTATTTTTACAATCCAACTGACTTTTAACTTTCAATATTTACAATATAGCAGGCAACGGCAATGTCAATTTTTCATCTATTGGTAAAAGAATTGAAACGGATCTAAATGCTGTAAGTCCTACCCAAATTATCCAATTTACTTGCATGAGCAAATCATTTGTTTGGAGTGAAGCTTGTGAGACACAGCTTTCAAGAGCTCAAACAACCGTAGAGTTCAAGACTTGTGCTCACTGTACGAGACAGATAAATAGATTTTGATATTTATCATGATACGTCTAGACCGTTTGATTTAAAGTTTTATAGATGCCTAGAAATAAAATGTCTGAAAATAAGATACATGGAAATAAGACTATAAGATGTCTAAAAATCACAAATAACTATGTTTTGTTGTACTGGAAAATGTTATTAGATTTCTTTGGGAATGTGTGTTTTATTTGGTATTTGTATGAGAATTGTAATAAAATTTTATATAAATAAATAACATTTTTGTTTAGTTAATAGGATTGCTTTTAACAATTTTATGCAATTATAAATTATAAGATTAATCAAAATTAACTCCCAACAATTAATTAGTTAATTTAAATAATTAATCTTTGTTAGTTAATTTATTTTTATTATGTCAAATTAATTAAAAAAAACCCTCGAAAACAGAAAACTGAACCATTTTATTTACTAAAAAAATAAAAAAATAAAAAACTAAACCATTTTAATACTGGGTTTCCCTTTAGAAAAAAAAAAATGAAAGCCACCTTCCTTCTCTTGTCCCATCCAATGTTTTCCCCTTTCCTCTTTTCTTCTAACCTTCATCCATGAAGTCGTCTCTCTTTCTCCTCTTTCTGTTCACAATTTCCCTCTCAATTCCCTCTCACGCGATTGAGAGATAAGAGGAGAAGGGTTAAGAATGTGTCAAAGGAAGGTGAGGAGGGTAAATGAGGAGAGAGAGATTCGGGATTATTTTGAGGAGGCTTTTCAAGAAACCCATTTGGGAATAAAAAATAATTAGTTGGATATTAAGTTATGCATGGGAATAAAGTTTTCCAAGAATATATTTGAAACGTTAAACCAAACATGGGTTTGAGATGCCCAAGCCCATTCCCACCCACTAAACCCTTCAACCAAATGGGCCATAAGGGGCTAAGGGACTAAGCGTTGTGTCAAGTCCAAATTCTGAATCTTAGGCCTGACGCATAAGAGTAATCCCAAGAACAGGGGAAAAAACTTTTATTCTCCAAAAATTGAGAGAAACCCTATAAAATACCATGTACTGACAATAGTAATGTCTAAAAGCTCCCAAAGTTCCAATGCAATACTAAAGATGGCTATAGGCTCCCCCCCCCCCCCCCCCCAAAAAAAAAAAATAAAAATAAAAAAAACTAAAACTAAAACTAAAATACTAACTCATAAATTAACAAAGACTAATTAATCCAATTTTTTGTTAACTAAACTATACTGCTTATCTAATATCTCAGCCTCCTAAGTTGTTGGGACACCCAGCAACAGAGATTATTCTCATGGCAGAAGTGTAAGGTTAAATCAATAAAAAGGGAGTTTACATTTGCTCACACTACGATTCCTACCAACACTAGTCCCAGGGCAATCAGATGGAAGCTTTAAATGGTCCTCTTTATAATTAATACTCACAAGACACAGCCCCTGAGGAGGAACGCCCGAAGCATACTTCGCAAGCTCCCTGCGATCTTGAGAAGCCAAAATCTTAGGAACAACATCAGGAGGAATTGCTTCCTTTCCAATTTGAACCAACAAGCCAACCTGCAAAAGCACCAGAGAAAATGCTTAACAGTTCCTGAGTTGCATGGAACGAATTTTACAAACTTAGATCGATGCTTACAGGAGTTTACTTTCTACTATAAAGCCATTAGAGCAAAACTAGCATAAGTATAAATAAATAAATAAAATAAAATCAGATAAGGAACTTTTGACTGAAAAAATAGATGCAACAAAAATAATTACCATATTCCGAACTTGTCTATACAAGAACCCAGAACCCTCAACTTCTAGCTGCACAAGAGGTCCCTGAACAAAACGAAAGCATTTAACCTCACTGGTTTTTGTATAAAGCTGAAACCGGATTGATTGAGACAGATGATCAAAAGAGAAGGATACAGAATTAGCAACCCTCGACTCATAAGAAGCAGACACATCATAGGGGGAAAAAAGTAAACAAACCAGTTAGACTATAAATTTAGTCCATAAATATACCTATTTGGTCCTAAACTTTCAACTGCGTCTAATACATCCCATAAGGTTAAAAATGTTTAATAGGTCCTAGAACTTTCAATTTTGTATCTAATAGGTCCTTGGCATATTCAAATTTTTTAAAAACTAATTGATTTATAATATATAAATATGAATTTTATGTTAAATGTAACCCTAAACTTTCAATTTTATGTCTATAAATCCGTGAATTTTAAAAAGTATCGAATAGGTCAAGGAATTAAAAATTAAGAGATATAATGAACATGAAATTGAAAGGTCCAATACTTTTTAAAGTTTAGGGTCCTATAAAGCACAAGACCTAAAAACTTGCGAAAGAGGAGCAAATAGACATAAATCTCAAGATTCATGGAGTAAACTTGTAGTTTAACCAAACAAAGCACAAACCAAAGAACCTTAAAACTTTACCATATATACATCAAAACGAAAAATGACCTTCACTGGATTTACCACTCGATCATTATGCGCTGCATTTGTAAAAGCAGAAAAATCATGCTTCCCAACGAAATACATCCCATGAGGTTAAAAATGTCTAATAGGTCCTAGAAATTTCAATTTTATATCTAATAGGTCCTTGGCATATTTGAATTTTTTAAAAACTAATTGATTTATAATATATAAATATGAATTTTATGTTAAATGTAACCCTAAACTTTCAATTTTATGCCTATAAATCCATGAATTTTAAAAAAGTATCGAATAGGTCAAGGACAAACACAGAATTAAAAATGAAGAGATCTAATGAACATGAAATTGAAAGGTCCAATACTTTTTAAAGTTCAGTATCCTATAAAGCACAAGACCTAAAAACTTGCGAAAGAGGAGCAAGTAGACATAAATCTCAAGGTTCATGGAGTAAACTTGTAGTTTAACAAACAAAGCACAAACCAAAGAACCTTAAAACTTTACCATATCTATGACATCAAAACGAAAAATGACCTTCACTGGATTTACCACTCGATCATTATGCGCTGCATTTGTAAAAGCAGAAAAATCATGCTTCCCAACGAAATAATTTGCAGCTTCTTTCATGGCTGCATAGTTGAGTTTATAAACACAATGGTAAGTGTAGCAACGCTGAAATGGATCCAAGATCGCGCCATTATATATCTTGTAGTGATAAACCTTGCTTAATGTAGAAAACCGAGCATGAAAGTCAGGTGCAGCAGGACTGATCTCTCGAACTCTTATATCCACGGGAAGAAGACCATTCAGTGCAGCATGGACGCTTTCCAAGCTATCGTAGTTAAATGGCGTAATAAAGTGAGCCACCTGAAACCTCAACTTGTTGTAAGCAACAGCAAGGATTGTATTCCAATGATGTGTTTTAACCCAACTCCATAAAAGCACATCAGACCTGACCCCAGGCATGAACTCCTTTATCGGTTCTGCTTGCACCAACTAAATGGAGATCCTTCCTTTCAAGCTTTGTTGCTCCAATCAAGGCTTCTTCAATGAGGCACTGGATAGTGGGTGGTGACCTCTGATATTGCCAGCCTAATTTAATATCAACATATTTGAAATTATTTTATCAAACTTTTGGACCAAGTCTTAAATCACTTATTGACCTAAAAACTTAAACTTAGAGTGAAGGTAAATTTAATATTATATCATCTAATACTCCCCTCACTTATGGACTTAAAATATGTAGAAGACCCAACAAGTGGAAATCAATATTAATTAAGAGGAAATAATATTGTATGAATTTAGACACAAGATCACCTAAATCACATTGACCCAAAAGCCAATAGCTTATGGTTGAAGATAGATTTAATATGATATCATCTAACACCAAGAGAGCCTCAAAATTGTAGTAATAAGCACAAAATTCTCTGAGTTAACTCATAATAAAAGCAGGCTAAATTACTTTTAAACGATTCTCCAGTTAGAGGGATCCTGAAGTGAAATTGATTCTAGTGATGAAGAAGACATCCAACAGGCAACAACAACTAACCTCAAAAGCTTAATACATTAAGAATTACTGTTAACCTAAAAAAGATGAAGCTAGTATATGGACACAAAATCGTTCAATTCATTCGCCTGAATAGACAATTAGAGATAAGAAGAAGAAACTTGGACCTGCGTATCGAGTACCGTCATAAGCGATGAGCAGCCGCCATTTGAAGCTGGGGAAAGGGGGTGCTATGATACAAGAGGAATCCTCCGCATTCTTTTGAAGAGTCACGACAGGGAAACGATCTCATCAACATCGTCAAAATTAAACCACCAAAATGAGAAGAGGAACTGAGAGATTAGAGAAGAATGGTCGTTACCGGGGATCCACGACTGGAGGAAGATGAAGCGCCATTTGGAAATGGAATGGCTGGTGAAAGGGGAAGGGAAATGGGAGGAAGAACAGGCGAACCCACCGCCCAGCACCTCATCCGTCTTCTAATGCAATCAAAATATACGCTAAATTTGCTCGTCCTATTTGTAGGGTCTCAAGTACTTTAAGTTGGATAGAAATGCATATTTTGGCATTGACTACCATCTAGATCCTAATTCGATTCTATTTGATATGATCAAGAAAATGAAGCTTAACCCTATTTAGTAGGTTTGGGTGTTTGTTGAGAAAATGAATACATTGACCACTTAAAGAAGATTGAGTTTGTCACAGTTCCAAATATCCTCTCTTTCAATTGTTGTAAAGATTGCATCAACCATTGGAAGCTCCCAACGAAAACTCGTGAAAGTTTAACTCTTATGCTTCCTTCACCATGGCAGCGATGAGCTCTAATGCCATTGTGGATAATTATAATAGCTAACCTATGATTTCAATGTAAAAAGCTCTAAAGTTCATGGATACTATTTAGCTTGTCGAGGTCGATGTTCTCTTATAAATTATTACAATTGAGGAAGTGGGTATTTGTCTTATATGGGTTGAAACAAATCCAAATGTTTCTCTATAACTTACTGTTTCAACACGAAGTCCAGACATTTGTTTATGATATTCATGTTTTTCATTGAAATGCATTGTGTTAGGCTTATCTTGTTGTCTACGAAATTGTACTTCCATTGCTCACCTTTTAGTGTGTAATGCACGGTGAACCAACGTCTCTAATGTCTAGCTTAATTATCACCCTCGTGATTGGTACTATTGTGTCTAGTGATTTGATATTGTTATGATTCCTTTCACCTGTAAGCAAAAATTCCCAACACACTTCCAAGAATAGAGCACGGCTCTAGATGATTTTATTTATGAACTTCAAGGAAAAATACACCAGATAACATGAAGATGAGCAATAAAAAATGGTAAATCATCTAACAATACACCACTAGCCAAGTTTGATTACTCCAAAAGCCTCTCTCTAACGCTACGAAAAACCCTTCTTGAACCCCTAACACTTATCTGGTCCCCACACTCCAACTAACAATAGAATTTTCACAAACCAATCCTTCTTTTCCCCACTAGATCCCTTTCTTACCCCTACGTTTATAAGTATTTATAATTGGGGGCTTCAAATATACCCTAGGTTTCCAATCACCTTATCCTCAAGGTGGAATTGAGGATATTATTGCTCCATACCAACCACTCCCTCCTATGTGGCTTCAGTCTCTGGATAGTTCTTCCACTTCACCATCCATTCTTCCCTTGGTAATTCAGTGGTCCAGCACATTTCCAAGATTGTTTCTAGTGTCATTTGTAACTCAAAGTCATCTAACAGATCTGGTGTCTGATTTTGCACTTGTGCTGACTTGCCAAGATACTTTTTTAGTTGTGAAACGTGGAAAACATCATGTATCTTTGAATCAGATGGAAGCTCCAGCTTGTAAGCTACTACTCCCACCCTATCCAGCACCATATAAGGTCCATAGAACTTAGGAGCTAGCTTTTCACACCTTAACTAGGTAAATGTGTGTTGCCTATAAGGAGAGAGCTTGAGAAATACCAAGTCTCCAATCTCAAACTAAACTTTCCTTCATTACTAGTCAACAAACCGCTTCATTCTTTCTTAAGCTAAAGTCCAATGTTCTTTCTGAAGGGATCGAATCTCGTAGTGGAAGCGTTGGTGAACGTCTTGCATCCTACAATTCTACATAAACAAATTCAGTATACTAAAACATAATATAAACATGTAATATAGTATGCTTTAGGGAAAAAGATTAGAACCAGTCTTACCTTTGTAGATTCTCAAGCTTCACGAACAATCCTCTTTAAGTTCCAACGAACGACTCTTCCAACAATCTTGATCACAAAAGATTTGTTGAACAATCTCAAACATTATGAAAGTAACCTCGTTATTCTTTGGGATTCCAATAAAGGGTAGGTGATATCCAACCATTGGGGGAGAGAAAGGAGAGAAGAATTTTGGAGAGTAGAGAGGATTCGCTTTATGGCTTAGGAAAAATTTTACACAATAACACTTGTGTGTTGTGTATCGTGTATTGTCAGTGTTTGTCTCTCCCAAAGGGGCCATAGGGAGGTCTTTATATAGAAAATGGTCAAACCTTTTTCCTAATCCATTTCCTTTTTTCACAATTAATTAATTAAATAATACTTTATTTAATTTAATGCATATATATATTTAATTATCATAAACATTGTATGTATATGTGCAATATCTCTCTATTAATTAATTCTTTGTGAACCTAATTCACTTGAATTAATTAATTGAATCTTATTCAAATATTATTTCAATTTAATTTGAATTATAGATCATATTCATAATCAATTATATATTAATCACATTAATATATGGTTTCCTCAAATTAATTTAAACAATTCAAATCATCCCTCTTAAATATCCTTTAGTGAGCTAACGAGGAGACCTAGTAGACCTGTAGATCAGAAGCTCAAATGATATGAGATTAATTGGCTAAACTCATTAACCAAGTTAATCAATATTCGTTAACTGCGGGTACACTTCATTAAAGACCCACAATTGCACTATTCTCACTACAGATATATTTCTATGTCCACATATATAGACCGATAACAACAAGTTAGTTCTTCACGAGTGTTCGTAACTCCAACTAGGTCAAATTACCATTTTACCCTTGGGTTACCTCTGATTCCTTAAGTACTAGTGCTCCTCTAATGAACAACATGTTTATGGTCCAATCAATAAACAGAAACCCCTTTTGGGCCAATGAGAGGTAAGCCCTTCGTTCAAGTCTTAGAGACACCATTTAAGGGAACACTCATCTACTTACCCTTAAGGCGGGAAGGAATGACTTCCATCTTGTATTATTATATTCCAAACTCCCCATTCGGTCTTGTCCCCAAAATGATAGGCATATTGGGTCGATGAACTGACCACCCTCATTTATACAAATCAAAGGACAATCCCTTGTGAACAGGAGTTCATAACATACTTAGGATTAAGACTAAGTTGCTTAGGTCATCCTACTGAAATAGGAACCTAACTAGTAACAATGTTACATCTAGTGCTTACTATTCTGCGGTTCAGTCTTATGTAAACTCATTGCATAGTATACCACCACTCGCATATCAACTACACGAACGTGTTGGATCATTGTGTTTGTATCAAATACAAAGCGGGTTGTATCCATAGTATTACCAAGATAAAGTACCCAGTCTTATCCTTATACTATAAACCCTTTAAGCTGTATCTTGAACATTAATTCATGTATGTCTCCACATACAGTTCAAGACTCAAGGACAACTTTAAATGTTAGTTTATTGGATTTAGGGTTATTAAGACAAAAATAGACAAATAACACAAACAATAACATTTATTGAATTAACATCTATTGCTCTTTATTAATGACAGTCAATTAATAACGTTTACTATTTATTGATGGAACTAAAACGAAGCATGCACAGCGGAAGCGATGAATCGACAACATTATAACTGCATTAAAATAAGAATAAGCATGCTTAAAGGGTTAGAGAATACAACCTTTGAAGACTCCACCGCAATTTTCCTCTCCCGAGCTCGATCGACACCACCAACGGTAAATCCCGCTATTCTCCGGTTGAAGAACAAAGTTGTGGGACCGATATGTTAGTGAAAATAAGGGAATTTCACTATATTAAGTAGGAGAGTAAAGAGAATTTGGTGGAAGATTTTAGGTTAACTGTCAAGGAAGCATTAATTTTTTTCAATTTCATAAACAAGACAATTTATAGACAAATACCATGTAAAATCTCATTTTGCATGTCTTCCACTTCAAACTCCATTAGCATGTAATCTCTATGTGTCAAGCTTGGGAAATGCCACTTCATTGTCCACTTAGTTAGTGGAAAAATCCAACAACAATTGGATTTTTCCACTAATTAATTTTTTTATTAAAAAATGAAAAATAATTTTCAAATTTTGGAAATTATTTAATTAAAACAATTTTAATTAAATAAAAATAAATAAATTTAATATCACATATTAATTTGTTTAAGACACCCAACTTTAATTAATCACATTAATCAAGTTTTAAAAATACTTTCATGCTAATGATCAAGTATACTCTAAAAAACAATTAATTAATTATTTATTTATTTAATTGTAAATTATATCTCATATAAAATACAATATTCCCTTAAGACCGAATTTGAACATTTCAAATTCTCACTTTACCTAGTTCTTCAAATTTATCCGTATTGAGCTAGCAAGGAGACTTGATGGATCTATAGATCATGGGCTCCAACAATCCGAGACTAACCGGTCAAACTCTTTAACCTAGTTAATCAACATCCGTTAACCAATAAGACTGTCTACTATAGTCTGTAGTTACACTCCCCCCCACTGTAGATAAATTATGTGTCCATTTCATATAATCGTCACCAATAAGTTGATCATTCACAGGTTGTTCGTAACCTCAACTAGGTCAAATACCGAAATACTCCTGAGTTACATCTTTTTTCCTTAAGTACCACTATTCCTCTAATGAACAATTGATTTAGGATCATAATCACTAAATCCATTCCTTCTCAAGCCAACGAGAGGATGGGGCCCATTGTTCAAGACCTGGGATCAACCC
The DNA here is from genome assembly GCF_009727055.1 of Benincasa hispida. Lineage (NCBI taxonomy): Eukaryota > Viridiplantae > Streptophyta > Magnoliopsida > Cucurbitales > Cucurbitaceae > Benincasa > Benincasa hispida. The sequence continues at coordinate 62,790,516 of NC_052360.1, read as the reverse complement.
TTAAAGGAACAACCTTTCTACTATCCCTAAAATGGGTAGGAGTGAATTCCATCTTGCAAATTCTATGTCTTCGGTCATCTACCCGGTCTTATCACTGAGATAGGAGGCATATTGAATAGTGATGTTGGGCTCACCCTCACCTATGCAGATCAAGGGACAATCGCGAATAAACAGAAGTTCATAGATAACTCAGGATTTAGATCAAGTTATCTAGGTCATCAAGAAGGAAATTAATCAGTGTTAACAATAAACGATGTTAATATGTAAAAGTGATTATTTCGTGGTCTGTCTTACACTCTCTCATTATGTAGAACACCCCCGCTCACATGTCTCTACATGAACGGATTGATCACATCGTTTTTGACATTTTACAACATCTGTAACAATCATAAAGCGGGTCGTATTCAATAGTATATCCAGAAATAGGTACCCAACCTGATCCAAGTACTATAGACGATTTAGGCTATTATACTCGAACTTGATCAAGTTTATGTCTCCACATAAAGTCCAAGTATTCATGACAATAGCCAAGGGTTCGTATTTTATTGGATTTAGAGTTATCAAACAATCAACAACACTTGTTTGAATAAACTTTATATATGTTTATTGTTTACAAAATTATGAGTTTTAGGACATACAACCCAACATTTACAAGTTTTAGGGCATAAAACCAAACACTTTCAATGCCACCAAAGCCCTATCACGTTCAATTAATTACTGCTCTAGAGTGTCACTGGAAGTCTTCCTATCACCATATTAACTCTTTTTGTTTGTCCATCCATTTGGGGATGTAAGGTCGTACATTGTTTGAGAGCCAACTCATGAACCGCACAAAGTTCTACCCAAAAGCTACTCACGAAAATTTTATCTCGATCCAATATTGAGCGAGGGAACCCATGGTGACATACAATTTACCAAATAAAAATCTTAGCCACTTTCTTTTCTGTATACGAATAGCTAAGTAGAATAAAATGTGCGTACTTACTTAGCCTGTCAACCACCACCATCAATGAGTCCTTTCCATGAGATTTTGGTAGCCCCTCCATAAAGTCCGTTGATATTGTTGGGTTTTATGCCCTAAAACTCGTAGATAAAGAATGTAATTAAATGGTTGTCATTAATAAATAGCTATTAATGTTTTTATCAATATCTCAAGTATCTTAGAAGAACAAGAGACGATATGCTCGTATATGGAGCTAAGGATTTGATCCTTACGGGATACACGGACTATGATTTCCAAACTACGAGGATTCTAGAAAGTCCACGTCAGGATCAGCGTTCATCTTGAAAGGGGGAGCTGTAGTATGGCGTAGCATTAAGCAAGGATGCATTGCAGACTCAACCATGGAGGCTAAGTATGTAACTGCTTGTGAAACAGCAAATGAGGTAGTTTGGCTAAGGAAGTTTCTAAATGATTTGGGAGTTTTTTCAAACATGAACTTGCTAATCACTTTATACTGTGATAACAGTAGGACTGTGACCGACTCGAAAGAACCTCGTAGCCACAGACGAGGAAAGCATATTGAGAGGAAGTATCACCTGATATGAGAGATTATGCAACGAGGAGATATGATCGTCACAAATATCACTTCAAAGCACAACATTACTAATCCATTTATGAAGGCTCTCTCGACTAAAGTTATCGAGAGTCATCTAGAGAATCTAGGTCTACGAGATATGTACATTGTGTAATCTAGGGCAAGTGGGAGATGTGTAATGGGTATGAGATGCCCTAATTTATTGTATTTTACTTTATTTTTGTAACATTCCACTAACTAAAGTTTTAGTTCAAGTGGGAGTTTGTTGGGTTTTATGCTCTAAAACTCGTAGATAGTAAATGTAACTAAATGACCGTCATTAATAAATAGTTATTAATATTTTTATCAATAAATGTTATTGATGTTTTATTTAGTTTTGTCTTATTAACCCTAAAATCCAATAAACTAACATCCTAGGTTGTCTTATAAGTATTGAACTATATGTAGAGACTTATAGGGATCAATGTTCAAGATATAGCCTAAAGGGTCTATAGTATAGGGATAAGGTTGGGTACCTTATCCTAGTAACACTATGGATACAGTCCACTTTGTATTTGATACAAACGCAGTAATCTAACGCATTCATGTAGGAGACACGCGAGTGGAGGTATCCTATACAATGAGTTTGCGCAAGACCGGACCACGAAATAGTAACCACTAGATGTAACTCCGTTGACTAGCTAGGTTTCTATTTCAATAGGATGACTTAGGCAATTTAGTCTCGCGCTTGAGTATATTATGAACTTCTATTCACGAGGGATTGTCCTTTGATTTGTATGGGTGAGAGTGATCAGTTCGCCGACTCAATATGCCTACCATTTTAGGGATAAGATTGAGCGGGTAACAGGAAACATAATCATACAAGATGATTTTCACTCATTCCTGACTTTCAGGTAAGTAGATGAGTGTTTCCTCAAGTGACATCTCCGAGACTTGAAGAAAGGGCTCTACCCTCTCACTGGCCCAAGAGGGTTTTTGTTTAATGGTTGGACCATAAACAGGTTGTTCATTAGAGGAGCATTGGTACTTAAGGATGTAGAGGTAACCCAGGGGTAAAACGGTAATTTGATCCAATTGGTGTTACGAACACTTGTGGAGGACTAACTTGCTGTTATTAGTCTATATCCATAGACACATAAACATATATGTAGTGAAAATAGTGAAACTGTGGGTCTTTAGTGAAGTCTACCAATAGTTAACGAATATTGATTAATTTTGTTAATGAGTTTAGCCAATTAATCTCATCTCGTTGGAACTTCTGATCTGCAGATCCATTAGGTCTCCTTCCTAGCTTGTAAAGGGTATTGAGATAATTTGTTGTTAAATTGAATTTGAAATGTTCAAACTTAGAATTGAAAATTTTTCAATGTATGTTGATATATTTTAATATAAAGTTTAATTTTAGATTTTATTATTAATTTTGGATATGATTCAAAATTAATAAATAAGAGAACAAAATATTTGAAAGAAGTTCAAATATTAATTTAATATGAAAAATATTCATATTGAAAACTATAGGTTAAAAATAATGTGCATTAAAACTATACGTTAAATGAGAGAAATATTTTTTAATATGATTCAAATGAGAAATTAAATTAAATATGTGATATTTAATTGAATGATTAATTAATTGAAGAATTAATTATCTAATTATTTAATTTAATCAAAACTATAGGTTAAAATTAATGTACATTAAATGCACATTAAAACTATAGGATGTGAGAGGAAATCATTTAGATATGATTTAAATGATTGTGTAATTAAATATGATTTAGTAATATATTTTATTTTATTTTATTTTATTTTATTTAAATTAAATATAACTCCTCGTTTTAGGGAAGTTACGAGAAAATGTGGAATCAATCCCACGTTTTTCTCTCTCTCTCACCATCCCTCTCTCTCTAACAAAAGAGTTTTGTTTTGCAGAGGAAGAAAATGGCTCTCAGGGTCTCTGTGTGTTTTTTTCTTATTCCTGAGAAAAGAAAGAAAAATTGTTATGTGATATTCTCAAATCCCAAAATAGAGAATTTCACAATTCTTTATAGTCTCAATTCCCTGTAAGAATAGGGAGATTTCCAAGTGGCGGTGCCCAATCCCAATTCAACAAAGAAATTATACATAATTGTCAAAATATTTGCAAGGTACTTCCCCTGTATAATTAGTTTTTCTTAATTGTATGCTTAATCGATATTACTTTTTATTCTAATGCAAAATTGTTTTGTTTCTAAATGTCAATTTGAAAAAAAAAATGAAATGGTTTTGTATTTTGGCTTCCGTTATGCTTAGGGTTTTCATCCCATTAGAGATATCCTTGAAGGAAATCAAACACGAGGATTTCCATGAGCAGCAGAATGGATCGTTTCAAATTCCACTCGAATTGAACACAGACAATTACAGTCAAAATGGAAACTAACAAGTTATGCATATATAGAAATTACAACATGCTAAATGATAATACAAGGGATAGAGAATGCATACCTTTGAATAACCATTCTTCAGGATTCCCTTGATCAGTCTACAAAGCATCCATAGCAACGCGAACACAACAAACAGACTGATGTCAACAGCACGAATAACGAACACATTCTCCACGAACCCAATCGAGTCTAACTCGATCCACAAACTGAGCGAGGACACCGCCACAATGGTTACCTTGATATTCTCGGTGTGAGAATCCAAGAGTTGTGGGTTCTATATGATATTGGCTTGAGGAAGAGGCTGGAGGACTACGATCGAGCAAGTGAGAGATACAAATTTGTCTATCGTATAGACGATGTGCTCGATCATTTAGTAAACGGCAGCCTATCGTATAGACTTAGCCACTCAATCGTGTAGCAACGATCAACTGAATGACTATTGTATAGTCAACTCTAAGTGATCATTTAGTTGATCGTGTAGTCTCTCGGCTATCGCTTAGTGAAACTCTTTCACTTAATAGCTTGTCGCCGTGAGTTCTTTCCGAACGAGGCAACTTCTAATTTTAGGAAAACTATTTTCCTTTTATCTCACAGTTACAATAAAACTACCAATAATCTCCCACTCAATCGGTTATTAGAGAAAAAGAAATTAATGATCATATAATTAATATATTATAAATAAATATGATAACCAACTTATCATATTATATTTATAACCTATAGCTTTAATATTTCATCTCATGAAACATACAAACCATAGTTCTTTTTCTATTTTATGGTACTTAATATAAATCATATTTACGTTAATTCCTCCACTTAATGTATCTCATACATCACACCAATTGTATCATATATAATTGAATTTCCTCTTGTTAATTTAAACATTTCAAATCAACTCCAAAATCTGATTCTTAACTTGAACCCATTGAGCTACCAAAGGGACCTTATGGACATGTAGCTTGAAGCTCCAACGGTACGTGAATAGTTGATTAAACTCTTTAGTCACGAGATCCACCATCCATTAACTGTCGAACACTCCACTAAAGATCGACAACTGCATTATTCTCACTATAGATATATTTTTGTGTCCATATTAACCAATCAACAATGCGATAACCCTTCATAGATCGCTCATAAGTATAGTTGGGCCAATTTACCGTTTTGCCCATATAGTTACATCTAACTTCTTAAGTACCACTGATTCTTCTGATGAATAATAAGTCATAGTCCTACTATAACCAGGTCCTCTCTTCTAAAGAGAAAATATTGGCTCTGATACCAATTGTTGGGGTTGATGCTCTAAAGCCTCGTGTCCTGTAGTTTGTAAATAGCTTGTAAAAACGCTTGTGTTGTATAATATATGATATTTACTTCACATCTTATATTTTGCTCAGTTGCTTGTTTTATTTTCTTTACCACAAACCAATAAACATAAAATCCCTGGTTATCTGTATGTAACTCAAGCATGTATGTGGTGACATACAAGTGGATCATGTCTTGAGCGATAACCAAAATTGTCTGTAGTATATGAATATAAGAGGGAAACCTTATCCTAGTAACGCTACGGATGTGGCCCACTTTGTGGAATGGTCATAAGGGTTTTGACTTGTCACAGATGGTCTAATCCTAATCATTCGTGTTGGGGACATGCGAGCGGGGGCGTCCTATACAAAGAGTTTGTATAAGACCTGACCACGAAGTGTTAACATCTCGTTATATAACACCGTTCATGACAGAGACTTCACTTCACTAGGATGACCATAGGTATTAATCCTGAGTGAGTTGGAAACTCCTGCCATTGAGGGCGGTCCTTTGATTTGTATGGGTGCGAGTGGCCAGGTTATCGATTCAAATCTACCATTTTGGGGATTTGTCTGATTTGGGAGTTGGGAACTAGGGTTGGTAACGGGGCCGAGGTGGGGCGGAGGGGCGTCCCTCGTCCCCGACCCCATGGGGGAAATTGTCCCCCATCCCCACCCAAATGGTAACGGGGGCGGGGATTCCCCGTCGGGGAAATGGGGTCCCCGCGGGGCCTCATTCCCTGTTTCCCCGCAGGGATTCTATGTAGGGATTCCCTGTGAGGATTCTACGTGGGGATTCTCCTCTTTTTTTAGTTAAAATTTGATTAGTCCATGAAAAATCTATTGAAAAAGTTTATCGAATTTCTCGTTTTTTAATTCAAGTGATTTTATTTGAAATTTGACTAATGCACAACAAATGAACAAAAAACAATAGACTATTTTAATTGACAATCAATTGACAATTTAAAAGCTAACAAATTCATTAAATAATTTTACAACTTAAAATTCAATAAATAGCCAATTGACATCATATTTGAAGCCATGTCTCTTATCTCTTGAATGCCAGAATTAGTCCACTCAGGAATAGCCAATTTCAATTTACAAATTTTTGGGGGAAAAAATAGCAGTAGGATATTTGAATCCATAATTTTTCAACTTTTCAGTCTCATAAATTTTCAAAATCTTCTTCTTTATTGCTTTTCTTGACACCATCTTAAATAATGGTTGGATGACATTACAAAATTCCCTAAAACCTTAATGCTCAACCATTGAGAGGATATTCATGTCTTATTATCATCCTAGCTAATGCTTTTTTTGCAGTTTCCTGATCGAAGTTATATAAACTCAATGTATTGTTCTTCTCTTTATTAGGATTTAATAGGGATTGTCGTATGTCCTTTTGTCCTTTATATGGACATATCTTAATGTGATCATGTAAATGTTTGGTTCCATTTTTACTTTCACCCCCTAATTTTTGTTTGCAGTAATTACAAATCGCCTTGTCTACTCCATCTATTTTTTGTTTCTTAAAATGGTTCCAAACAACCGATGTCAATCTCCTCTTTCCCTTCTCAATATCCTCATCAAGAATAACACAATTATCAACATTCAAATTATCATCATTCGATGAGCATGGAGTTAAATTTGGGGTTGAATCTGGTATTGGACTTGGAATTGGATTTGAAGAATCTTTATTTGTAGAAGGTGATCAAGACATTGTTTTCAACCTATTCAAAGAATTCAAACATTTAATTTAAAAACCCCTCTTTAGACTTGGACTTCATTTTCAAAGCATTCAAACATATTCAAAGCATTCGACGGTTCAACCCCAAAATTGAAAGCATTCAAATTTCAAACATACACAAACATATTTACCAAACATATTAAGCCTAAAATTCAAAACATTCAAATATCAAATATACACGAACATATTTTTCAAACATATTCAAGCCTAAAATTCAAAACATTCAAATATCAAACATACACAAACATATTTCTCAAACATATTATTTACTAATTTCAAGCATAATTTTCAAAAATATCAAACGGCCAAACAAGAGAACGAAAATAAATTTTTACCGGCACCGGCTTGAACTTTAAAGTCTTGAAAGTTGAACGGATAGATCTCGCCTTTCGAAATAGCACAAATCTGTTTTTTGTTTTTTCCAAAAGAAAAACAACATAGAAGTTAGAACAGTCAAAATATATATATATATATAAAAAAAAAAAAAAAAAACACGGACGAC
>NC_052360.1:62709083-62781991 GCF_009727055.1 Benincasa hispida | reverse complement strand
CTGTCCTTGTCTTTAGCAAGCAGTAAAAAGAAAGCCAAACCCAAAAGAAAAATATTTAATATTTTGGAAAAAGGAAAGAGGAGAGGAAAATATTTTTGGGCTATTTTTTTAATTATGGGCTTTTGGGCTTTTGGGGTTTTACATTTTGGATCTTTATATAATATATTTATAATAAGTTTATAATATATATATATATAAATTCGGGGTCGGGGCGGAAACTGTCTGTCCCCGCCCCTCCTCGGATGGGGCCTCAAATAAATTTTCCAATTTGACCCCATCCCCGACCCGAACGGGGCGGGTCCCCGCGGGTTTTCTTCCCAACCCTATTGGGAACTCAGCTACACCAAATTAGATGAAATTCACTCCTTCCCCGAGGCAGGGGTAAGTAGATAGATTGCTCCCTTAAGGGATGATTCTGGGGCTTGAACGATGTGGCGTCATACATCTTCTCTTGGCCCGAGAGGTGTTCACACATAGTTGGACTATGTTGTATTGTTCATTACAGGAATCAGTGGTACTTAAGGAATGAGATGTAACTACAGGGGCAAAATAGTAATTTGGCTCAGTTGTACTTACGAGCATCTACAAGGGTCATCGTACTCATGATTGGTTATATCCGATGGACACACAAATATATATGTGGTAAGAATAGTTCAGTTGTTCTTCTTTAGTGGAATGTCTGACAGTTAATGGATGGTGGATCTCGTGGCAAAAGAGTTTAGTCAGCTATTCACGGATCGTTGGAGCTTTAAGCCAGAAATCCGTTAGGTCCCCTGGGTAGCTTGGATAAAGTTGAGAATCGGTGTTTGGGTTAATTTGAAATGTTCAAATTGACAAAAGGAAGTTCGATTATATATGATATAATTGGTTAAATATATGAGATAATTATTTTGGAGGAATTAGATATAAATATGATTTATATCAAGTAAAGGAGAAATTACTATAGTAGATATGTGATATCAACTATAGGTTAAAAATATAATATGTTATATTTATTAATATTTTAATTGGTTAATTATATGATAATTAACCCAAAATCACATTCGGATGTGCATTAGGCGGGCAGCGTCGGTTATTGTAACCGATGAATAAAAATGAAATTGTTTTCATTTTGAATGATTCTTCAAATCTTCCAAAAAAAAATAGAAGCGCGTGTTGGTGAAATCTAGACAATTGCTTAAGTAAATCAAAAGCCTATACGATAGTCACTCTGCGTCTTGTCCACCTCTCGCCTAAACGATCACACACTAGTTCCTACACGATTGAATAGCTTCCCTAAATGATCGTATTGTGTACCGAGTTTGCTAAACGATCATATACCATTTCTTAAACGATCGTTCAGTAAAACCTACATGATTGTGTAGTTTCTCCTAAATGATAAGCACCTTGCTATACGATAGCGTCTTTTCCTCCCACTTGTTTATCACCTACACGATCTGTTCTTCCTCCTTCCTCTACCAAATTCACCAAAGACCACGCTTTGGGTTCTCACTCCGATAATACCTAGGGCTCTTTTCTGGTGGTGTCGTCCCCTCGGTGTTCGTGTTTGTGCAGTTGTTCGTGCTGTTGTAGTCGACGCTTCTGCTGTCTCTTATACACATCTAGATGTGTATAAGAGACAGCTAGTGGTGTCGTCCCCTCGGTGTTCGTGTTTGTGCAGTTGTTCGTGCTGTTGTAGTCGACGCTTCTGCTGGGCGTTGGTTGATTGGGTAGAGGTTTCCGCTGCGTTGAGTTCCAAAATTTGAAGAACGTCTTCAACTGGTATGGAAACATTCTCCCTCGTTTATTTTCATTCAAAGCATGCCTTTAATTGACTGTTTGTTTGCATAACTGTGCGTTTGAATGTATATTGTGTATTTCGGTCACAGTGAGATTAGAGCAATCCGAACGTGCTGTTATAGTCAGGTTCTGATACTCCGATTTCATATGTTGCAACGAAATGACATTTACGTTCTTGGTGGGTGCATTTCTACACTATTTAATTGTTAAATTGTTGTGGATGTGCGAATTAATGGATGTTTTCATGGATGGTAGCCTTGGTTTGATTTAATTTTTTTACATTTGCGGTTGTATGTAAAGGCCCCTGCATTTTTTGGGCATTAATAATCGTTATCGAGTATGTATTCAAAGTTTGTTTGAAGTTTTGAGTCGTTCGAAGAAGCAAACTTGTGCAAGCGTTGCGGTTCTTCGAGGAAGGAGACGATCAAGGGTTGATCATATCGTGCAGACGATGGAGTACGCGATCACTATTGATCGCATCGTGCAGATGATGGGGTATACGATCGCTGTTGGTTGCGTCGGTTAAAGGATGGGGTATACGATCAAGGGTTGATCGCATCATATTGACAATCGGGTATGCGATTGCAAAGTATCGGGTCTTGTAAACGATGGGATGCTCACGCATCGTTTAATGCATGCACGCACTTGATGATCGTTTAGGTCAGCAAGCTTCATCGCTTGGTAACTGACTAAATGATCACTTAGTGACGCAAGGTAAATCGTTTACCTATCGTCGCGCTAAGTGATCGCATAGATGATTAGGTTTCGCAACCTTGTTGTCGTCTACGCAATCGTTTAATTATGCTTATATCATCTAGTACGCGTTGGATGATCGTTTACCTACTGCATTTACTACACGATGGAGTCCTTTTAGTGGTTCAAGACCCGGTTCGGCTGTGAACCAGTTTGCTCGATGAAAAATGTAATAGATAGAGTTTTTTCATTCCAGTTTTTATAAAAGGCTCATCCCGATTCATTAATCCTTTATTTATTACATGCGATGTATGTTTTTTATATGTCATATGGTATGCACATATAGTAAATCCCACCTTAGGCTATGCAATTTCATGCATCATCTCTTTATTGTAATTGTTATAATTTATAAAAGCATGATTTAATTATGTAAGAGCATGCTCTGCATCATATAATATAAGAGTTATATTTTTGCATGCATAAAAAGTATTAACATGCATCATCTTTATATTATAATTGTTATAGTATAAGAGTGAATGATAGCATGTTTGCTTGGTTGTTACGCGTTATATAAAAGTTATATATAGTAATGACGGGACATTACATGAAGTAGGTTTCTTTATAAATGTTATAAACGTCTCGTTGTGCGCAATGGTTTTAGTTGTTCCTTTTAAACGTTAAAGAGAAATTAGAACTAAAAGAAATAGGAATGACATGCATGCTCACTTGGGTTTAATTCATGGTTTTAAAGTGTTTAAAACTTGGATAACATAGACCTAAGACCACGGTTCTAATTTGATTAGCAACCATAAGGCTTTAGTCTTTTAATTAGTTTAATAAGATTAAATTGGCAAGGTTAAAATGTAGCAAATCTATCTATAAGGGACCTTTTGTCTAAGGTGGGTTCTGTCTAGGCTGGGGTATTTAAGTTGACAGAAACGTAACATCCCTACCTGGGAACTTACCTGGAAAGGTGAATTAAATAGATTTGACGTATGTATGTAAGTTAAGGACAATCCATTAAAGTGTTTAAATGTGACTACTTGAACTTGTTCAAATTTTATAGACAAACGTTGTTTATGAGCAGAGTTTAAAAAGACGACTTAGATTAAAATCAGTAGCCGGATTGTCTAGGTTAATGAACCCTAGGTAGAACATTCAGTGGGAGGCACTTGGGGCATAAGATGCTTCACTTAAATTTTTCATGTTTTTCCTAAATACCACACCGTGAGATCTACCCTCGGCCTCGCGGCACCTTTGGTGTGTCCCCCTAACGGATGGTGTTTAGGTAGGCCAATATCAAGGTGGATGGAGAGAGTGTTCATAGTAAGTGGGAGCAGGAAGTGCGACAGCATATCCCTCGGTTTCCCTCGTTAGGTTGAATAAAGTTACTGTGTATCGCCTTAAGGCACCCTGGGAGTGTCCTCCTAAAGGATGGCAGTTTTGCGCGTTTCTTTATTTGATCTCCTGTAAAAGGATAAGGTAACTTAGTCTCTTGTCCTAATCTTCTTCTTCCCTACGGTGGGCTCATTAAGGTGGGACTTTGGCATCGAAAGTGAGGGGTCATACTTACACAAAATTGTTAAAGGTTAATAGTTCTGGACCGAAAAATGGTGGCTTTTAGGTTCAGTTCCAAGAGTTGGTTCTGCCTAATGGTTGAGAATATCTCATCCCAACGAAGAAGCAACTGATCACACCACCGGTGACATTTGTCCTGCCTCACTGGGGCATCATTGCAAAATAGAAGTCTATATCTTAGGGTACTTGAAACTCTTTTACAAAAATGATTGGTTTAAAAGTGGTTTAGCAAAATCTAATAAATTTTTGTTCATATTTTTCAACAATGTTTTCAAAATGGGAACAACCACGTTGGTATTATTAAACGTCGAAAAACTTACTAGCGATAATTTCGCAACATGGAAACATATGATCACGACGATCCTGATCATCGAGGATCTCATGTTCACTCTCACGAAGGCTTGTTCTCCTATTCCAGCTCTGAATGCCGCTCAAAATATTCGGGAGGCATACGAGCGATGGACAAGGGCGAATGAGAAGGCCCGAGCTTACATCTTTGCAAGTCTCTCTGAAGTCTTGGCCAATAAACATGTGAAGGATCTCATACCGAGAGTTCCATGAGCGGGCTTAGATCACTCTGATTTCACAATGACCGAAACACAAACGACATACATTCCATACATATAGTTATGCATATAAAACTCATTATCGGCATGCTCAGAATACAATAAAATACAAGGAAAAATGTTCATACCAGATGAAGACTCTCTTCGTATGTGTGAACCCACAGTAGTGGAAAACCTCCCCCACCAATCTACCAGCACCCGACAAGTATATCAACTGCAACACCACGATCAGAGCGTACACAAACAATGCAACAAGGACGAACTGAACGATCGTTTAGGAAAAAAATATATGATCGTTTAGAGAATGCGTGAGGTAGACGATCGTTTAGACGAACGAGCTTCTATCGTATAGGCTCTCGCGATCGCTTTCACGGATTATTTTGAGCGCGGGCGATGCGAATGCACGATTGAATAAATGAAAACGATTTTCATTGTTTTAATCCGCCGGTTACCATAACCATCGCAGCCCCACTTCCCACGTCCGTACGTGGGTAAATCCGTTAATTATCAAATAATTAATCAATTAATTTAATTAATAAATATAATCATATTATATTTATTTCCTATAGTTTGATATCATATATCTACTATAGTATGTTCTCCTCTACTTGATATAAATCATATTTATATCTAATTACCTCCAAAATAATGTATCTTATACATTTAGTCAATTATATCATATATAATTAACCAGTCCAATTATATCATATATAATTGAATTTCCTCTTGCCAATTTGAACATTTCAAATTAACCAAAATACTAGTTATCGACTTTATCCAAACTACCCAGGTGACCTAATGGACCTGTGGCTCAAAGCTTCAATGATATGTGAATAGCTGACTAAACTCTTTAGCCATAAGATCCATCATCCATTAACTGTCAGTGGTTCCACTAAAGACCAACAGCTGAACTCTTCTTACCACATATATATTTTTGTGTCCATCGGATATAACCAATCATGCGTACGATGACCCTTCACATATGCTCGTAATTACAGTTGGGCCAATTTACTGTTTTGCCCCTGTAGTTACATCTCACTCCTCAAGTATCACTGATTCCTCTAATGAACAATACAACATAGTCCAACTATATGTGAACACCTCTCGGGCCAAGAGAAGGTATGTGGCGCCACATCGTTCAAGCCCGAGAATCAGTCCTTAAGAGAGCCATCTACCTACTTACCCCTGCCTCTGGGAATGAGTGAATTCCATCTTATGTAGCTGAGTTCCCAGCTCCCAAATCAGACGAATCCCCAAAATGGTAGGTTTGAATCGGTGACCTGGCCACTCACACCCATACAAATCAAATGACCGCCCTCAATGGCAGGAGTTCCCAACTCACTCAGGATTGAGGTCATGTTACCTATGGTCATCCTAGTGAAGTGAAGTCTCTGTCATGAACGGTGTTATATAACGAGACATTAACACTNCCTAGTGAAGTGAAGTCTCTGTCATGAACGGTGTTATATAACGAGACATTAACACTTCGTGGTCAGGTCTTATACAAACTCTTTGTATAGGATGCCCCTACTCACATGTCCCCAACACGAATGATCAGAATCAGACCATCTGTGATAAGTCACGACACTTGTGACCATTCCATAAAGCGGGTCGCGTGGTAGCGTTACCAGGATAAGGTTTCCCTCATTTATCCATTTACTACACATGATCCATTTGTATGTCACCACATGCATGCTCGAGTCACATACAGATAACTAGGGATTTTATGTTTATTGGTTTGTGGTAAAGCAAATAAAACAAATAACCGAGCAAAACAACGAGATGTGAAGTAAATATCATATATTAACAATCACAGGTGTTTGTATATAATGTTTACAAACTACAGGACACGAGACTTTAGGGCATCAACCCCAACAATCTCCCACTTGTCCTAAAGCGAAGTGGGGTGTACAAAAAACTTAGTACAAAACAATAAACTAGGGCATAAAAGCCCAATACAATAAAATCTCCCACTTGCCCTAGTTTAGTCGCGGGCGATCCTGTAGACCCATGCTCCGTAGGTGACCCTTAAACACTGTAGCCGTGAGAGCCTTCGTAAACGGGTCAACAACTTTGTGCTCCGAAGCGATCTGCGTGACGATCACATCCCCTCGATGCACTATTTCGTGGATCAGATGATACTTTCGCTTTTTGTGTTTACCGCGCCGGTGACTCATTGGCTCCTTGGAGTTCGCCATTGCCTCACTATTATCACAATAGAAAGTAATGGGCCTAGACATATTTGGAACAACTTTCAGGTCTGTCAAGAACTTCCTGAGCCAGATGGTCTCCTTAGCAGCTTCGCAAGTTGCTACGTACTCCACCTTGGGCTATGGCTACTTAATGCATCAAATCGTATGTTCCAAGATCGATACGTCTGTTTCAGTCCATAAATGGACCAATTCAGTTTGCAAACCTTTTGCTCTTGACCTTGGGCTATGAATCCCTCGGGTTGCACCATATAAATGGTCTCCTTAAGATTACCATTCAGAAATGCCGTCTTGATGTCCATTTGCCAGATCTCATAATATAATAAGCTGCAATGGACAAGAGGATGCGAATCGGCTTTAACATGGCAACAGGCGAGAAAGTTTCCTCAAAGTCAACTCCCTCTACCTGGATATAACCCTTTGCCACAAGTCGAGCCTTGAAGGTCTGTACCTTCCCATCAGCACCCCGTTTGCGCTTGTAATCCATTTACAACCTATAGGGCGAACCCCATCAGACTGATCTACAAGATCCCATACTGAGTTGAAGTACATCGACTCCATCTCGAGATATATGGCCTTGACCCATTCATCCCAGTCAACATCCTCCATTGCATTCTTATAAGACAACGAATCCTCAACGTCGCCATCTGCTACCATAGCAAGGATTTCCGTGAAACCCAGATAGCGAACGAGTGGGTTTGCAACCCTCCCACTACATCGAGGTTCCCTCAACTCTTGAGGTGGAACCGACCTACTGGATGAACTCCCATCAATAACTCTTGTTGATATAGTAGCCTCTTCAACAACTCTTGTTGAAGTTTCAGTAGTTTCATTGGAAAGCTCATGCAACACGACTTTGCTCCATGGACTGTGCTCCCTTATATGATCCTCCTCCAAGAAAGTAGCGTTTGTTGAAACAAACACCCTATTTTTTGTTGGATCATAAAAATAACCCACTCGTGTACCTTTGGGGTAGACTACAAAGAGGCATAACCTCGATCATGGTTCCAACTTCTTGGAATTAGTCTCAAGCACATGTGCAAAGCAACCTCAAATGCGGAAATGACGTAAACTAGCTTTACGCCTGTTCCACAACTCCAGAGGTGTTCTCAACACTCTTGGAGGGAACATAGTTGAGTATGTACACCGCAGTCTCTACTATGAAACCCCAAAACGAGTCCGGTAAAGAAGCGTAACTCATCATCGAACGAACCATGTCTAACAAGGTCCGATTTTTCCTCTCTACTACACCATTATGCTGAGGTGTACATGGCGTTGAGAGTTGAGAAATGATTCCATGTTCTATCAAATAGTCCTGGAATGCGGAGTCCAAAAACTCTCCACCTCGATCTGATCGAAGTGTTTTAATCCGTCTATCCAATGCGTTTTCAACTTCAGCCTTGAACTCTTTGAACTTTTCAAAGGATTCAGACTTCCGTTGCAAAAGATAAATATACCTGTACCTGGAGTAATGATCAGTAAAACTGATAAAATACTCAAAGCCACCTCAGGCTCGCACATTCATAGGACCACAACAGTCAGAATGTACTAACTCAAGAGGCTCCTTGGCTTTAGAACCTTTTCCAGTAAAAGTTCGTTTAGTCATCTTACCCTTAAGGAAAGATTCGCACAGGGGTAAAAAATTTTCTTCTAACTCACTTAGAAGTCCATTCTTCACCAATCTCTCAATTCTATTGAGATTTATGTGCCCTAAACGTAGATGCCAAAGTTGGGAATTTTCTTTTGGAGAAATTTGTTGACATTTTGATTGAGTTACGACAGTTCTAAACATTTCAGTATTATGGAGGGAATTAATGGCTAACGGTCTTAGCATATATAAATTCGATTCTAGATTTGCTCTGCAAATACAAATAAAGACACCATCTTTATGAATAAACGCTTTGGGGAGGAGATTAAGGCCGTTAGAGCACTGAGTAGGAAACCGACGGAATTCTCAGGCCATGTACTAAGATCGAAGCCAATAGGGGGCGAAGATCAAGGCCATTAGAGCACTGAGTTAGAAACCAACGAAATGCTCAAGTCAAAGACTAAAGCTGGGACCGACGGAATCCTCAGGCCGCGTACTAAGATCGAAGCCAAAAGAGGGCGGAGATCAGAGCCGTTAGAGCATTGAGTTAGAAACTGACAGAATACTCGGGTCAAAGACTGAGGTTGGTACCGACGGAATGTGAAACCCGAATTTCTATTTTTCTTACTTAAGCAAGTGATAAAAGGAATTAACTAAGTGAAAGTTAAATCTTATGTTAAAGGGAAGGAAATTTCTAAGTGTTAAGTAGATTTTCCTTGAATAATTTAAGTCGAGCTTTAATTGGTAAAATTGTAATGAAATTTGTATAATAAGTAGGTCGATGAGAAAGTTAGTGTGGAATGGTGAAGAAGGAATGGGGATTTGAAAAGAAAAATATGGAAATTGAGTTTGGGAAATTTGGAAAAAAATAGCTAAGTATGAAATTTATGTGAAATGCGTTATGGCTGAAGAAAGGATTGAAGAATTGAGAAAAATATGGAAAATTATTTGGGAAAAATATGGAAAATTCGTGTAAAAATGGCATAAAGTGGTGGGCAAACGTGTAAAAGTCGCACGGAGACAAACAATGTTCGCAGTAGCTAAGAGCGAGATCGTTGAGAGCGAGATCATTGAAAGCGAGACCAGCGAAATCATTGAGAGCAAGCCAGCGAGAAAGTGGGAGAGAGCGAGATTTTGAGCGAGAAAGTTGGAGAGAGCGAGATTTTGAACGAGAAAGTGGGAGAGAGCGAGACCAACGAGAAAGTGGAGAAAGCGAGAATGGAGAGAGTGAGAGAAGCCTGTGCGTGTAGCAACACCTCGTCCGGTGCTGTTTTCGAACGCCTCGCCCACGCAAACATCGAAGGGCCTCGCCTATGCATCAAACGGCCGAGCAAGCACCCATGCGTTGAATTTGGCTGTGTTATTGTGGATTATGCGTTGAAAACCCTAAGTTGAACACATACGGAGGGTGAGGTCATAAGGGCAAACGTCAGCCAAACCATGTATCTTCTTGGGAGAAATTCTTAAGGGCTAAGGAACTGTGGTGGACGCATATGGAGAAAACACCTTAGGCCAAGATGATACAAGCTTGCGTTGATGAAGGGAGAAGTAAACACTTGGCCATGCAGCCAAGTAGGTGGTGTCAATACCAGAGAAAATTTAGACGCCTATAAATAGAGCCTTTGGGACTTACATTCTCAAATCATAAAATCAGAAATTATGTAAAGAGAGAGGGAGAGTAGAGCGCATTGGACAGTGAAGGTTGAGAAGAATGCATCAATTCGCAACGAAGAAATCTCCCAATCTGCTCGTGCATTTGGAGTGATTCCAAAGCCATATGAAAGCTCTAGAAGTCTAGTTTTCAGAGAGGGGCTGTCGGAGGGAAAAACTCAAAGGAATCGGGCTGGAGATTGAAAAGAAGGCAGAAGGGTCAGAATGTCGGATTAGTCTGAGTCAGTCTTGAAGATTCTGTGATTCCGGCCAAACCACGAGGAATTCTGAGCTAAAATTATAGGGTAAGCTTTCTGAGATATTTTAGAATAACTTTGTAGAAGGAAGTATTTTAAAATAAGGTTCAAAACTATGAGTAATCTAAGCTGTAAATTGAATCTAGATTCTAGGGGTGAAAAGGAGCCCGAGGAACCACTAAAGTGAAAAGCTCTTTAGAAATCAAGGTGTGTGGCTAAAATATTTTGACTAAAACATTTTGCTTAAACTGTTTGATTACAATGTTTATAGAAAGCATATTTTCAAGAATATTCTCATGCCTACTAGTTTTATGAAGTGATTTCCAAGCAAGTTGTGAATTATGTTTTGAACGCATGCATGTGTGAGAAATTGTTGAAAAATTATTTATATGTGTTGATTTGATCCAACATGCATTAGCATCTTTAAAGCCATATTTTATATGTGTTATACTTTACGTGCTTTAAAGAGAAAAGTCGTTTATAACTAGTTTTACTAAAACGTGATACCAAAGGACATTTGAGAAGGTATCCACCCAACTAGATACTGAAGGACATTTGAGAAGGTATCTATTGGTATCGAATGAGGTTTGAGAAGGTATCTATTGGTACCGAAGGACGTTTGAGAAGGTATCCTAGTAGCTCAATATTGAAGGACATTGAGAAGATATCTGAGCAGAAGTACCTAATGTGTGAGGGTACTTAGTGTGGCCACAGGTGAATAGAGTCAGAGATTGAGCAAAAGGGTTCTTTCTGGACTAGTAGTTGGTGTTGGGATTGTTTTACCCACAGTAAAGTACGTTGGATTGAGAAATGATTTTACTATTTTATGATTAAAACAACTTTCTATGTTTTACGCTTGAAAAATGTTTATGCTGCAGTACAAGTACTGTAAAAGTATATGTTTCAGTTAAAAACTCATTACTGAAATCATGCATGGGAATTTACTATGTTTTCTCGGTCACTCACTGGGCGTAAGCTCACCCTGTTTTCAAATGTTTTGTTTTTCCCCCCACAGGTAGCGGTCAAATCCTCTGAATATAGCTCAGTATCTGCTCTGCCACTAAAGAATCAAAAGACTTGTAACCCGTTGGCTAGGTGGTTACTGTTAATATTGTACACATATTACTGTTGTTCATATAGGAACTAGGGTTTGTGGGTTTTTGGGACTTGTAAATCTGGTGTTGTAATGACTCTAAACATATTATGTTATAAGTTAATAAATTATGGGCCTAAAGACGTCCCGTTGCATATAATTTATAATTGGTATCAAAGTTATTCTGCAAGAGTTATTAGGCAGTAAGTGTCAGCCCAATGGTTGGTAACTGCTGCAGTCACGCCTTTCTCTATGCTAAGAAGGTGGTCTGGGGCGGGGTGTGACACGGAATCCTTAGGTCGTGTACTAAAATCGAAGTCAATAGGGGGCAGAGATTAGAGCCGTTAGAGTACTAAGTTAGAAACTGACAGAATGCTCAAGTCAAAGACTAAGGTTAGGACTGATGGAATCCTCAAACCACGTAATATGATCGAAGCCAATAGGGGGCGGAGATCAGAGGCATTAAAGCACTGAGTTAGAAACTGACGAAATGCTTAAGTCAAGGACTGAGGCTGGGACCGACAGAATCCACAGTTCAGGTACTAAGATCGAAGCCAATAAGGGACAGAGATCATAACCGTTAGAGCACTAAGTTGAAAACCAACGGAATGTTCGAGTCAAAGACTAAAGCCAAGCCGATGGAATCTTCAGGTTGCATACTAAGATCGAAGCCAATAGAGTGTCGAGATCCTCAAAGACGTAAAACAACATCTTCAGGTCACGAAGTAAGATCTGGCTTGTAATTCTTGAGCCACCTCTTGTTCTGTTCGTAGCTGCAAAAAAAAAAAAAATAATAAAAAATCGAGGCAACTTAGTAAATTATTATTATTATTATTATTATTATTATTATTATTATTATTATATATATATATATATATATATATGAAAAAAAGGAGAAGGTGATAGAAAATTTTAAAGAGATTTGTTAAAATAAATCACATCAAATGTTAGAAAAGGAAAAAAATAAGAAAATAAAAAGGAAATAAAATAAAAAAGAGAGAAAAGGAAACAAAAAGGAAAACAAAAAGAAAACAAAAAGGAAGAAAAGTAAAATATAATAAAAAAAAAAAAAGAAAAAGAGAAAGAATGGGAGGAAAAGAAGGAAAGGAAAGTTCAAAAGAAGAGGATGAAACGGGAATAATGAAGGAGTTTGAGGTTCTATCCAAATTCCTAATAAATTAAGAAATCCAAATCAAATACAAATTCGATTTAAAATATTAGATTTTTATTAGATTTCTTAATTTGATTCTATCCAATTTTAAATTAAATTAAAAGAAATAAATTCCCTATTTAATTTGATTTTATTATATTTTGTTCTCAAATTTATCTTCAACCAACCTTTGGACATATTTCAAATATTATTCAAAATCCAATTTAATTGTGGATAAAATTTCAAATTAAAATTTGGTCATATTCCAAATTTTATTCCAAATCGAATTGTTGAGTTTTGAGATTAAATTGTAGATAAAATTTAAAATTAAAATTTGGGTGTATTCCAAATTTTATGTCAAATTCATCCTATTATCCCTATTTCCAAATCAAATTGCGGCAAATATCTAAAATTCATCATAAATTAAAATTTGATCATATTTCAAATTTTATTCCAAATTCAAGTTATCTAACTTGAGTTTTTATCTTCAATCAAAATAAATTGGGATAAAAAAATCTCTCAATTAATCTCTCATAAAATTTGGGCACATTCCAAACTTTATCTCAAATTCAAATAATCCAAATTTAGCCTTCTATTCCGCTAAATTAAATTAGGGATAAAATTTCAAGTATCTTGAATTAAAAATTTGGCCATATTTCAAATTTCATACTAAATTCAAATTTCTAAATTTTTATCTCAAAATCAAATTTAATTGGGGATAAAACTTGAATTTTTTCTTAAATTAAACTTTGGTCATATTCCAAATATTTAAATTTAAAATTTTAAGTTTTTGTCTCCAAATCAAAATAAATTGGGGATGAAAACTTGAAACTTTTCTTAAAGTTTGGCCAGGTCCCAAACTTTATCACAAATTTTAATTAAATTTATGTACTAGATTTATAGTTTGATTATTTGAACATATTGAGGTCAATAATAAATTACTTGTATCTCGATTCCAACTTTATATTTTTCGAGATCCATCCACCAGACATAAATATGTGACATTTGTTGGATAAAATTTGCAACCACAAACTGCCACATAATTTACTAAATCAATCATGGAATTCCAAATATTAAATTTGGGACCAATTAAGAGTAGCTAAATTGGAGTAGAAGACAAATTTCGATAATGCCACGTGGTTTCATCATTACCGTTGAATTGGATAAAATGAACTCGATCCAATTAAATATTATGTTGAATTTGACCCAGATGTCAAATCAAACCAAAATCTAACTAATTGGGCCCAAGAGGCCCATGAGTCAACCAAGCCCAATCCCAATCCCATGAAGTCCATCTGAGAAGTCTATATAAATAAAGAAGCTCTTCTCTGTAAACAATTCTATTTTCAGAGCCTAGAGAATTCATAAACAAATATCCAATCAGTAGGTTAAAGTATTCGGTAAATAAATACAAAAATATCTCATTTTAGATATAATAACTAAAACTGACTTATAAAATTTTTATTATTTTTTTTTTGGTAATTTAACTTTTAAATAAATGAGTAGGACAAATTTTATTTTTTATAGAATAATTTTTAAATATTAAAGAAAATAGCTTTAATTTTAAAAAATTAATACTTTATACTTTTTTTAAAAATGATGCATTTAACTTATGAAAAATAGAAAATAAATTTAGGTGAGAAATAGATAAATATATAAAATAAATCTGTTTATAAAATTGAAAAATGAATATTAATTAAACATTCTACTTAATTTTTGGAAAATCTAAAAGCTAGAAAGATTCTAGCTTAAAGTCAACGTGAAATTAACGTATTTTTTAAGAGTGGTTTTAATTAAATCTGTTTTACTAAATGCAAAAAAAACGATTAAGATCTTTTTTTCTAAATGGCTTTTTACACGGTTAAGAGTCTTTAGTTTTTGTTTAAAGTTTATTTATATCCTAAATAGATACTATTTTAACCTTATTTTCATAAAAAGATATTATGTTTTATGTTTAAAATAATAAAATACATTTTTCATTTCAGTTATTAAACCAAGAAATATGGTGAACCTTTTTTCACCAGAAATTACATAAAATAATCACCACCTCATATTTTTTATTATAACTGGAAAAAAAACTTATTCTTATTCTAATTGCTTTTCTAATGAATATTATTTTTTTATTTTGTTTTAATTGTACTCTGAAACTTTTCAAAAATATTTCATTTGAAAACTTTTTCTCAAAATGAAGGTTTTCAATTGAATTGACATATTTGATAATAACAATACATTCTAACCATTGCGAATAGTTTCTAAACAATATATATATATATATATATTATATTTTAGGATTATGTGTAATTATAAAATTGAAAACAGATTGTCATTTATGCAATGTGGGCTTTCTCCTATTTAGTTTTGATATAAACATATAGTCAAGGCATATGGGTAAGGAATTATGGCTAAAATTATATAGCAAACTAGTAAATTATGTGAATACTACATTTTTTTTATAAACCACATGAATAGTTATCAGCTTTCTCAAATTTTTATAACCAAACCATGTTTTAACATATTATGTATGGTCTTTTATATATATATACATACACATATACATAATACGGATAGGAAGAATCGTCTAATTTTGTGGATATTTATGTATAATTGTAGTTAAACTTTTTTTTCATTTCAAAGATTTGGTTAGTTTTCTAGGTTAGAAATCATGCAATCTCAAATGTTTAAATATTTTTAATATTTATGAAAATATCTATTATTTATAAAAAAAAAAATCATATTATTATTATTAAATGAATCTCTTATTATGAAAAAAAGATTTTGTTTTCTATTTTGTTTTTTTATGAAACATTCCATCAAAATACTATTTTATTAATTAATATCTATGTCTCAAATCAAGTAACAAAACATGAATAAAATAATAAAGTTGCTTGATTTTATTAATTTAAGGAAAGTTAAAAATAATTTTAACACGCTTATAATTGTGGCAATAAATTTATGTTATTGAGAACAAATACAAAAAAAAATTACATTAGAAAATAAAAATAAAAGGAGAATCAATATAATATAATAATCACATTGTGATTTTAGACATTTAAATTAGGAATATTATATTTTGACTCTCCCCATCTTCCCTAATTTTCTTAAATCTTCTCTCCTTATCTCCCCCAATCTTCTCTATTCCCGCATTTTCTCACTCACCTCAACTAATCTTCTCTTCTTTCAATCGATTATGCCTTCACTCATTTAGGAAAATAACTTACACACGAAAGATGAAAGGATGATGATTATAACAATTAAATGAACAATAGGATTTTGGAAAATGAACAATATGAATGGTTGTGCTATTAAAATTAATAAAATTTCAAATAAATAAAATCTCCATATTTTTCTAACTCCTCCATCAATATCTCATTGTTCCCACTTCTTCTCAAGTTCCCCCTCTATATCTCCATCTCCCACGTTGTGTCTCCATTCTCTTTTCAATGCTTGAACTCAATATTGAAAACACGAAGGATTCCTTCAAAAAGAAGTATTGTATCGAAAATATTTTTCTAAAGATGTTGTTGCCAGTAATTATAACTATTTTCCTCTTTCCCATGTCTCTCCATCTTCTTGTCAATGGTTGAATTCAATACATGAAGGATTTCTCGATTTAGCAAAAAATGTATATAACAAAAATAAGTAGTTACAATAGTTTATTGTGAATGCCTTTTTTTTTTCCCGAAAGATGTTTCCAGTGAAACACCAGTTATTAGAATTATTTCCCTCTTCCCTATTGTCTTTCATTCTCTCTTCGATGGTTGAATTCAATACCACGAGAAGGGTTTGGAGAAACATTTACACACATTGATGATGGTTACCTTTGTATTTGGAGAAAAGATGGATTGCTCCTAAAATCTTTAATCCCCTCCACATTGATTAAGTACATGCACGAAGGTGTCTATTGAAAGAATGTTTGAGGGAAACATGTCCCTAAATAGATTTTTGATACGTAATGAAAGGATGTTTGTTAAAAAGGTGTCTTTACTTGAGGTTTTGATATGTGAGTTTAAATAACTAACTATTTAAGTCAAGGACGTGTTAGGGATCTAATTAAAAATGAGGGCAAATATTCTCCCCATTTTGCACATTTTAATATAGTATAGATATATACACATACAAATATATGCATAATACTTCTGCATTTGCGGAGAAGATCGACATCTCTAGTGAGGGTACTGGGATTTTAATCTTCAACCTTAAGTAATATAGTACATGTTAATTACAACTGAGTTATGCTCTAATATTCGTGAATGACAAAATGATTTTAATTCTATAGTATGGGCGGAGTGATTTTGAATTATTAAAATCATTTTTGTCACGTTCAAAATTACTTTTAATCATATTATTAATTACTCAAAATTAATTTAATATTTAATTTCACTTTAAAATAAATTTTTTATACAATCAAAATTGATTTTGAAGGATCAAAAACATATTTTTAACTTCTTTCTTTCGCCCTTAAATATTTCATTAGTACATATTTTACCCTCGTTATTGTCATCTTTTGTATAGATATATCTTTCATGCCCTATATCCCCCCCCCCCCCGCCCCCCCCCCCCCCCCCCCCCCCCCCCCCTTTTTTCTCAATTTAATTTTACATTCCCTTTTTTTTACCACTAAATCTTTCGTTATTTCCTATTTTATCATGGTATCATTTCATATATTTTTATTAGTACTTCCTATCTTTTTTTCTCTATGGAACCGTTTTTTTATTATATAAAGTATAAGTAAATTGAATAACTAGTTTATCGTATCATTTGACAATGACAAAAATAAATCTTTTTTGTTTTTCATCTCCTCAATCTTATTTTATCAAAAAGCTAAAAACGGTCGGTAAATAATTATCATTAGTTTTTTCTTCACATAACATTAACAACCTTAATTATACGATATTTAATGTTAGATTATTATAGGAAAAATACTCGGACACATCGCTATAATTGACAAGTTTTTTTTTTTTTTTTTTTTTTTTTTTTTTTTTTAAATTATTTAAAAATATTTATCTTTTTATGATTTTAGTGGATGCATGAAGATGAACACCCAAATATTACTCTTAATGTAATATTCAAGTTTTTTCGACGAAATCAATATTTTGTTTCTAAGTAATTTTTTTTTTTAGTTTGAAAAATATAATTATTTACTAGTTATTTATTTGAAAACACATATAAATATAAAATAAAATTGTACTTGGATTTTTCATAAAAAATAGTAGATAATTTTTGACAATATCTTTTTTTTTTTCCTAAATTTTTTTTATTATTTTGATTTCAAACCAAGTATTTATTAATTATTATTTTAAAATTACCCAAATATAAATAAGCCCTACTTGTGATTATCTATTAATATGTGAAAAAAAAAAAAACCTGAGACATTTTAGGCATCTTAACCGTATACATACAAACTTCAACCAAAACCGCCCTTCATAAATTTACCTCCATTCTCGTTTCTCCAAAATTGATTGATTCCCTTTAATTTTGAGCTTCTCTCTCTGCATTTTTCTCCTTTTAAAGTTCCTACGTTTCAGCGCTTCATCGTCTTCTTCGCGAGCTTTCATTCATTCGTCTTTTCCGTTTTGCCTTCACTCCTTCTTTCTTCTTTCATCCCCTTCAGTTAGCTTTGATAGAGTGGAACACCATTCATAGATATTAATGCAATAGATTTCCTTCAGCTTCTTCAGTTTATTCTACCGGCGGAATGGCTAGCAGTGTGCAGAGGAGCCCTCGGTTGGATCAGATCCATGGCGAAATTCGCGACAGTTTTCGTGCCCTTCCGTATGTTCTTAACCAACGCCCTCTCTATTTTGTGATTGTTTCAGATTATATTGCCTTGTTGTATATATGCATTGAACGGTTCCAATGACAATGGTTTATGTCTCGTATGTAGTTATCAATTTTTATGTTCAGGGACCCTTCAAGCCTTTGATTCTGTTTGGTTCTCTCACACCTTTATTGAAGCGTGGTTTTGTGGATTAGAAGAGCCTTTTTTCCACCGTCAAATTAATGTTTATGAACAAAATTTTATTCACCGAATGGAGGGGGAGAAGAAGACCCCATTCCATCAATGGAGTTTAGGAAAAGACGTCCGGTTAGCACATTGATTCGTTAGGCTAGGCAGTGGACCTCGTTTTAAACTTTTTTTTTTGGGGGAAGAAATTTGAGTATTTCATTGATAAATTAAATGACCACCAAAGGTGCATTGGAAAAATGATCTTCAATCATGAAGAAAGACTATAATCTTTAAAAGGGTGTAAATAGTACCCAAATACAATGTATTACTATCAACAATAACCAAGTCTTTTAGGTTGACTGGAGGCGTCAAAAACTAGTTACAGTCTTTTGGAAAAAAAAAAGAAAAGAAAAGAAAAATTTTAGTAAAGGCTGTTTGAAAATGTATGCAAATCCTTTTTGAAAAAGGCAGTATATGAAGAGATGGCCTTGGGTCTCATAATCAGAGTTGCAAAGACAGCAGCGATTTGGGGAGAGACTGATCCAGCGGTGCTTTCTTCGAATTCTGTCCACTGTGTGAAGGTTGAATCCCATAGAAAAAATTTAATATGAAAGAGTCCCTTCCAAATCAGCTTGTATAAGTCTGGAGGATTCCTCTGTGATACAGTTGAAAGAGCATCGTTTATGTGATGTAGGACCTCTTGTCATTTGGATCTTTTTCTGTTCTTTGCATTCTTGGCAAGTCTTGTAGTTCTTGGTCCAGCTGACTTTGTTCTTTGGAACCTCTCGGTTATTCTGTTGTATTTTTAGTTGGTTGTATTTTATTTTAAAAGCTGTACAGCCTTTGCTGATTAGTTAGTCCAGCTGTCCAAGACTCTAACTTAGTTAGTTTCAGCCTATTTAAAGGGGTTGCTAACTTCATTAAATAGATATCTATTATTTCTTTGGAATTTTGGGAACTTCTCTCTGTCTTGATCATAATGATTATGTGGTCAAAATCCCAGATGTTTCAAGCATCCAAATCCATTTACCCTTGCCAGAATTAAGCTGGACGGTTGAGAGAATCAGATTCAGATCAATTTTAGCCTTAATTTTCTTCTTTTATAGGATATAGATACCATTTCATTGATTGATGAAATAGATTACAAAGGAATCCCCATCAGTGAGTAAAACTACAAAAATACTCTTCTAGTTTGTCATGAGGTCGGTAAGCTATATTTACAAAAGCACGGAAAAGGTTCACTCTAGTTAAAGAAGAAAAGATGTAGAATCAAGTAAAGATTGTATGCTTTGTTGTTAATCTGTGAAGAGGCGAGCATTTCTTTCTAGACATAAGTTCCAATAGAAAGCATAGATAAATTTTCTCCATAGGATTTTCCTCTCATTTTTGAACGGGTGTCTATTAAGGGGCCCATCAAGGAGGGTAAAGAAACCGTTAAGTCTCGTGAAGCAGAATTTGAAGGTCTTTTGTATGTAGTTCCAGAATGTTGTAGCCAAAGGATGTTGGTTTAATAAATGAATTTGAGTCTCTTGGCCACGTAGGGATGTGCATTCTCTACGCGGGGACATGGTTTGTGGATGTGCCCCTAATGGGGTGGGAATTGAGGGAGGGAGTGCGGAGTAACTTTTTTCATAAGCTTAATGGGGGACACCTATCTCCTCCCTATTTTACCCCTTTTTATATAATACAATTAATATTGTGATTATATATACATAACATTTAAAAAGTAAGATTTATTGTTCAATGAATTAGATAATTTTATATGTTTATCATCTCCATCCCATTTACCCCTTTTTTATATAATAAAATTACTAATGTGATTATATATGCATAATATTAAAATTTTAAGTTTTATTGTCTAATGACTTGGATGATTTTATATGTTTGAACTTTGAACTATAAAATGGAACATTTGGACTATGTATGTCCTTGCATTCTTTCATTTTTTTCTCAATGAACGTAGTTGTTTCTATAAAAAAAAAATGAACATTTGGACTATGTATATTGACAATTAGATAATTTGGTAGGTTAATTATTTTGTTTTTGTTAGGAGGATTAACAAATTTCTCTTTAAATGAGGATTCTCTATGGGAAAATAACCATTTAAATGATTTTTTGGGCGAAACATTTGGTGTTTAATTAAAAGAACTTAAAAGAATTTTTTTTTTATTGATTTGTAGAAATCGAATGAGAACTATGGATATATTTGCTTGTGGATATCCAATTGTTTTTTAAATTCATGGATTTATGGATGTAGCCTCTCTATCTCGGTAATTACACTTTTTTTGGGGTGATCAAACTTGGTTTGCACGATCTAACATTTTTGGTGATTGCATTTTAGAATTAGATAGCTTGAAATGTGAATTTCTCATTTTATATGTCATTGTATTCTTTCATTCTTTCTCAATGAAAGTTGTTTCTATCGGAAAAAAAGTGAATTTCTGGTGTTTTATGGCTGGAACACAGGTATATGAATACTCCTGCTAATAAGAGGGTAGAGCTGTTTGATGAGAGAGGCATTAATGAATCTACAACGGATGATAATGTTCAGATAACATCATGTAAGACTTTATATATGTGTGAAATCCATAAGCTTGTAGCTAAATATGCATATGTCCCTGTTGGAGGAATTTCTACCCATGGAATGCATGGGACTTCTATTTTTAATTTGGAATTTTCGTTTTAGAACTTTTTGTTTCCTAATATTACCAATCTCATTCTCAAGTTGACATACCAAGGAAGGATCTTCAACCACAGTAATTGTAATAAGAACTTCGTTTCCATCTATCACTCTGTTCTTATTGGCCTAAATGCTCAGCTTTGCTTTTCTTGGTTATATGGTTCCATTAGCCAGTTTTGTGAAATTCTCCATTCTTTCATCAGCTCTCTGTTTTTCTCCCCTTTATTTTTTAACTTCAAACAATTAATTAGTTGTTTCCTGTTTCAACCCATTCATGTAATTTGTTCACAATAACTACGCAATTTTTGTTTACAATTATATTTCTGCGGTTTTGATATGTTTGGCGTGATATAAATCTTATAATATAATACACTTGACTCGAAGGAATTAGAATGTTGTTCCCTATTTTATATTTAGTAGATTAAAGGATAGGTTTGCATTGCAATCCAGGCTTGAGGACTCAATAATTGAAATGTAGGTAAAAAGAAACAATGGCTTTGGTTCCAAATTTCAGTCTTCCAGATATGTTCAAAACTCAAGTATTAAATATGGTTTATTGTGGAGTGGTAAATTTCTGTATTGCTAAATTATAGGAGGCAGAAGGGAGAAAAAATATGACTATACTTGTGGGAACTATGCTTTCTTTGAGTTTTTTGTTGTATATGTGAGTGTTGAAATGTGATAGAATTTTCAAATATCCTATTTTCTTCTATATGTTTCACATTCTATTGGCATATTTTTGTGCTGTAGCAATAATAAGTCAAGAACTGAACAATGTTGGGGAGAAGACAATGGATGATAGTGATCCTGCGATTGAAAGCTCTAAAATGGTGACATTTTTAATGCACTTGCTTTCTCATTTTGTTGTTGTTGTTGTGTTTATTTATTTTTTTGGGTACCATTTTTCCTAATGCAAAGTTTGATCTTTAGGTAGTTGAACAAACCATGGAAATGGGACGGCAATCTGCTTTTACATTAGAAGACCAAGTAAGTATATAAATTCACGATTCTCTTAAAAAGAAGTATACCATTAGTCTAGCTCTATTGACTAGAGCCCTTTTAGGGGTTGTTTGGCCCCCAACTTCAAGTGGGTGGAGTGGGATATTATAGCCCACTCCACATTTGAGGCTCCAATTATAATATTTGGTGTTTCTAACTATTATTTATAGCTTACGATTAACTACAATATTATTATTTTAAATCCCTCTTTGTTACAATGTTTACTAATTTTTGTTCATTTTCTCTTTCCCTCTTTGTTAAAGTATTTACTATTTCTCACTCGGACTAAAATAGTTTGTATCCCAAACACAAACTGTTACAATCCACTAACTATAACAGCCAACTCAGAGCCTCAAATGCTCCCTCAATATTTTTATTTTATGACTCGGTTTAATGTTCTCACGATGCAAATGCATTACGTCTAGTGTACATGTCAAGTTTTATATTACATCACCAATCAACCAAAAAGCTTAAGTTGGTAGATTACATTTCTGGTAAATTTATTTATATCAATAAACTTCAACATGTCTCCTCACTTGTGAGTTTGAAGAAGATCCAACAAGTGGAAATCAATATTAATTGGGAAGGATATGAGATTATAAGGGTTCAAATATAGGATCTTTTGTTATGATTTGTCATTCGATGTTAAATCACCAATCAACACAAAAGCTTAAGTTGGTGGGTTACAGAAAATTTAATTATATCAACATACTTCAACATTTTAATGTAGTGAGACATAAATTAGTGTTTTCAAGGCAAGAGGCGGAGACGACCTTGGGTCATTGTGCCTTGAAGGTAGCCAGGGCTAGCACCTTCAACTAGATGCTCATCTGGCTGCGCCTTTTATTGCTCCATTGTTCCTTCACCATGTATGCAGGCGAACCATGTCTTTTCTTCTTCTTCTTTTAATATTTTGTAATAATTGAGAAATAGAAGAGTTGGGAGAAGAAAAATAATAATACGAAGAGAAGAAGATTTAGAAAGTTAGGAAAGCAAAGAAAATGGTGAAGAATAGGAAAGAAGATACAAAAGAAGTAGGAAACAGTAGAACAGTGAAAAACAGTAGTATGAAGAAGAAAAATAAGAGGAAGAAGAAGATGAAAAGTCTGAAGTTATGAAAATGCACCTTCATTTGCCCATTAATGTTTGAAGCACGACACTGAAGAGAGGTTGTTGTATGCTGCATGCAGTATCTCCTTCCATGGTTGACAGATGGCCATCTATTTATCTTTTCCAATCAATCTCTTGGTAATATTATTTTTTAATTAATATTCTTGTCTTCGTGGTTGAAAAATAAAAGTCTACTAATGAAATAGATGGCATTATTTAAAGCATGTTTTGTTTAATTGTCATAGGCTCCTCTAACGGCACAAATATGTATGTTTTTTTCCTTGATTATGTTAGTCTAATTTTATCTGAATGTTAAATAGCTTAGATAGATATTTTTGTATTTCGAGAACTAAACTGCCCTTGTTCTTATTGGAGTATATATATGGTCTTAAGATCAATCAAGGAAAGAGTTTAGTCATTGGCTTTAATTGTGATCCATTTAAGGCTTCGAGATGGGCCAAATGGCTGCTTGTTATGAAGGAGAATTTTCACAATTGAGTACTTGGGCCATATTGGACCAGGCCAAGGAGTCTTAGCTGATCCATCGAAAATTGAGGTAATTGTGCAATGGCGAACATCACAAAACATTAAGGAACTACGTTGGTTTCTTGACTTGATTGGGTATTATGGAAAGTTTGTGGCACATTATATTGTGCTTGGCAACAATCATAGGTTGGCCTAGTGGTAATGGGAACATAAAAAAAAGGCCAAACGGCTAGGGTCATGGGTTCAATCCATGGTGACCACCTACCTAGGAGTTAATATCCTACGGGTTTCTTGACACCCAAATGTTGTAGGGTCAGGCGGGTTGTCCGTGAGATTTGTCGAGGTATGCGTATACTGACCTAGACACTCACGGATATTTAAAAAAAAAAATACTGCAGTATGCTTGGCTTTTCCTACAACTCAATTTCTAAAAAAAAGTAATTTGTCTTTAGAGTAATATAGTGCAAGATGCCTTTGATAAACCCAAAAAAGCAACAACTACTCTTCCAGCCTTCCAAATTTCTCTAAGCAATTCATCATAGAATCAAATGCTTTTGGGGTTGGTTTGGTTGCTGTGCTAATTCAACAAGACCAACAACCTCTAGCATTTTTTAGTTACGCTTTACCTTCTGTCCATTAACCAACCCCCCCTTTTTAACTATTTATTTATAGACACCACTTTCTGAGATAAAAATGAAAGAATATAGGGCATACAAAAACCAAACCTCACCGAAAGAGAAAAGAAGCCCTCCAAAAGAAGGGTCTCCAACTATACAAAATAGAACCTATAAAGTAGAGATGACGCCTCTGTAGTTAGAAGTTTGTGGGTTGTATGATTAGAAGGCTTTGAAGTTTTTGCTTAATCAAAGGGGTTAGTAGTAGGTGAAGATCAACGTTGGATAATATTGAAATAGAAGAAAAGAAGACGACACAAGGAGTTTACGTGGAAAACCCTAATTCAGGGAAGGAAAACCACGGTAGAAAAGGACTTATTATTTAATGTCATACCTACAATAAACCCAACCTCAGATATATATAGAATGAGGTGAAACCCTAATTTAGCAAATATAGCATAAATTACAAAAATGCCCTTAGGGCTAATTCAACGTATTTCAACACTCCCCCTCAAGTTGGGACATAGATATCGGCAAGACCCAACTTGCTAATACAAGCTTCAAACGTCTGTCTCGATAACCCTTTCATAAAAACATCTGCAATCTGTTGGACTGAAGGTACATAGGGAATACAAATAGCTTTGCGGTCTAACTTTTCTTTAATAAAATGCCTGTCAATTTTCACATGTTTCGTTCTATCATGTTGCACGGGATTATTCGCAATACTGATGGCAGCCTTATTATCACAATACAGCTTCATAGGCCCCGGACTACTCTCGTGAAGATTAGATAAAACTTTCTGCAACCAGATTTCTTCACACACTCCCAGATTCATAGCTCTATACTCTGCCTCAGCACTACTTCTGGCCATTACACCTTGTTTTTTACTCCGCCAAGTTACCAAATTTCCCCATACAAAGGTACAATACCCTGAGGTTGACCTTCTATCAGTCACAGATCCGGCCCAATCTGAGTCAGTATATGCCTCGATGCTCCGTGTGCCATGTTTCCTGAACACCAAGCCCTTCCTAGGGGTGGACTTTAGATATCTCAAAATTTGAGTCACAGCTTCCATGTGCTCCTCATATGGACTCTGCATGAACTGACTTACTACACTCACAAGCATAGGAGATGTCGGGCCTAATATGAGACAAGTAAATCAGTTTTCCTATTAAGCGTTGATACCTCTCCTTATTCACAGGAACTCCTTCCAAAATACTTTTCAGTTTGCTATTGACCTCAATAGGAGTGTCAATAGGTTTGCATCCAGTCATTCCTGTTTCCTTTAACAAGTCCAGAGTGTACTTTCGCTGAGATACAAATATTCCTGCTTTTGATCTTGTCACTTCCATCCCTAGAAAATACCTTAAACTACCAAGATCCTTGATTTCAAATTCACCTGCCATCCTCTGTTAGCTTAGCAATTTCTGTCGTGTCATCCCCTGATAGGATGATGTCATCAACATACACTACCAACATAACAATCTTTCCTAAGGGTGATTTTTTGGTAAACAAGGTATGATCAGAATGCCTCTGAACAAATCCTTGGGACTTAACAAACACGGTGAACCTATCAAACCATGCCCTAGGGGACTGCTTCAACCCATATAAAGACTTCCTGAGTTTGCAAACATGATTCCCAAACTTAGCTTCGAAACTGGGATGTGGAGCTTCATATAAACTTCTCTTCCAACTCACCATTTAGGAATGCGTTCTTTACATCTAGTTGATGTAGGGGTCAATCTTTATTTACGGCGACAGACAGAAGAACACGAATCGTGTTTAACTTAGCCACTGGGGAAAAAGTTTCTGAATAATCAATCCCATATGTCTGAGTGAACCCTTTAGCAACTAACCTGGCTTTATACCTCTCGAGTGTTCCGTCAAACTTATACTTCATTGTGAACACCCATTTGCAACCAACTGTTTTGTGACCTCTAGGGAGAGCTACTAACTTCCAAGTCTTATTTGCCTCAAGAGCTCTCATTTCCTCCATTATTGCTGCTTTCCACTCAGGAACTTCCATGGCCGCATGTACACAGGTAGGTATTGCTAGAGCATCCAGCTGAGTAGTAAAAGCCTTAAAACCAGGAGATAAGTTACTATAGGTCAGAAAACTATGCAAAGGGTATTTT
Organism: Benincasa hispida; assembly: GCF_009727055.1. Lineage (NCBI taxonomy): Eukaryota > Viridiplantae > Streptophyta > Magnoliopsida > Cucurbitales > Cucurbitaceae > Benincasa > Benincasa hispida. Next base: position 62,755,456 of record NC_052360.1, on the reverse strand, counting down.
GTACATGACCTGGTTCCCTTTCTCAGAGCAATTGGCATATCCAGAGTGGTATCATAGTTGTTAGTTTTTGTCTGTCCCTCTTCAGTATCAGACTTTTGAGACAATTCTGCATCTTCTTGAGGATCTTTCAGCACCTCATTACCTCCTGAAGTTTCAACCTTCTATGAGCTCTTTTCATCATTTTCTATGTTCCCAGACTTTTCTTCAAGACTCTCCTCTGAAACAACAGGATCTTGAACTTGAGCTGGTTTCGATGCTTGGACACTTTCCGATGGAACACCAGAGGTTTCTTGAATTTCTTTTCTGAGATTCTTCCTATAGTATGTTATCCAGGGCACTTGTCTAGTAGGAAGAACCGACACGGGAACAACAAGAGCAGAATAAGGTTCAAGACTAGGTAGACTGGGAATAACAAGAGCAAAGTTAGGTTCAAGACTAGGTAGACTAGGTCCAGGAACATTGGGGCTAGGCTCAGGTTCAAGAATATTAGGACTGGGCTCAAGATTGAGGCTAATGGGTACGGAGTATGTGGAACTGTTAGTCTCTTCATTCGTGGTCTCCCCCTGAAGATGACTAACGGGAAAGAACGGTTTATCTTCAAGGAACGTGATATCCAAAGTGACAAAATATTTTCTGGAAGATGGATGAAAGCATTTATAGCCTCGTTGATGAAGGGGATACCTGACAAACACACATTTTTTAGCTCATGGAGCAAACTTAGTCCGGTGTAGACCATGAGTATGAACAAAGGTTGTACACCCAAACACACGAAAAGGAACCTCAGGAATAAGACGGATAGACTGATAGGACTCTTTGAAGCACTCAAGAGGGGTTTGAAACTTTAGAACTCGTGAAGACATTCTATTAATTAGATGAGTTGCGGTAAGAATCGCATCTACCCACAGGTACGAAGGGAGAGACGCTGGAATTATCAAGGAATGAGCAACTTCAATGAGAGGGCGATTTTTTCGTTCAGCCACCCCATTTTGTTGTGGAGGATATGCACACGAGTTTTGATGGATGATCCCTTTTGACACTAGGAATTCCTGGAAGGTGTGGTTGACAAACTCACAACCATTGTCACTCCGAAGAATGGCAATCTTTGTGTTGAACTGTGTTAATACAGTGGTATAGAACTGTTTGAAGGTAGATAAAACCTCNAGTGGTATAGAACTGTTTGAAGGTAGATAAAACCTCAGACTTATCAGCAAGGAGATATACCCATGTAAGTCGGGTATGGTCAACGATGAAAATTACAAACCACCGTTTACCAGACAGGGTAGAGATGCTTGAGGGACCCCAAACATCATTGTGGACCAGGTGAAAAGGTTGGGTAGGTTTATAGGGCTGAGAAACAAACGACACGCGAGGTTGTTTAGCACGTATACAGACATCAAGATAATGAAGAAACATTCACATTATGGAATAAATGAGGAAATATATATCGCATATATTGAAAACTAGGATGTCCAAGACGAAAATGCCACAATAAATAATTTGTTTCAGACATAGTAAACGAAGATAAAAGACTAGTCCTAAACAAGCTTTTGGAGGAAGCATCTGCAGAAAGGAAATATAGGCCTCTGTCATATCGGGCAGTGCCAATCGTCTTCCCCGAGCTCAAGTCCTGAAACAAAGCGGTATCTGGTGAGAAGACAACTCTACAGTTCAAATCTTTTGTTATTTTGCTTATTGATCATAAGTTGTAAGAAATTTTGGTTACATGTAAGACATTTTGCAGAGTTAATCCCTGAAATGGTGACAGTCTACCTTTTCCAGCAATAGGAGCGAAGGACCCATCCGCAATTCGAATCCTCTCATTTCTAGTGCTTGGATAGTATGAGAGAAACCGGTCGGATGAGCCATCAAGTGAATGGAAGGACCGAAGAATGATGCACTTTCCTTTGAGTATAGTATTGGAGTTAAGATGCTATAAAACAATTCTTTATCTCTTGATTGCTTAAGGACTTAGAAGATTCAATAGCCTTAAGGAAATCACCAAAATGCATCACGTGAGTGATCACATTAGGCATCTTAGTTTTCTTTTGAAGCATGCAAAAAATCTTGTTGTTGACCTAGTAAATTATCAAAAGGTGGTGAACAACTGCAAAATCCTTTGCCTCCGGTTTCTCTCCGTTCATACCTCAATTCATTTACGAAATGGAATCCCAGATCAAACACGATGTGGTGGTGAAGGTAATGGGTCGAACAAGATCAAGAGGTTAGCTGACTCAAGTGAGAGTCAAGTTTCTCGATCAGAATCGTTACATCATGAGAAATGTCAAGGCACCTGTGAGGGAAGGTGACATTCTTACCCTTATGGAGTCTGAAAAGGTGGTGAACAACTATGCTGAGGAGACTTTTCATCTTCAATTACTGAGCTATTTTGAATGATGTCCATTAGTTTCGAAAAACCTTTTAGTTTCAAAGTGCCTATATAAGACATTGAAGGAACATCAATTAGAGTTATATCTGCATATTTATGGCCCTTGTATTATTTCATTTTCTCTCAATGAAAGCAATTGTTTCTATAAAAAATATTGGAGTGACATCTGCGAATCAAAGGAAATATTTTCACTTTCTGGATCCTTATTTTTAATTGTATGAAACCACAAAGTTCTTTTGAACTTCAATATAAGATGTGCTACAATCTAACAAATTTAGGATCTTAGATGAAACATGAATCAAACGACTAAAGTAGTGACGTAGACTTTCCAAATTGACACTTCCAGAGAAGGCGATCCAGGTTTCCCCCCACCTTTTGACAAAGGATATAACATAAAGGGCCCAATAACACAAAGGCATCTTACAAGCATCCAATGTGTTCACACACTGAGTAACACTTGTCAAGAAAAGAATTTAACTTTTTTTGGAATCTTAATCCTCCATAAAACATCAAAGATCGACTCACAAGTAGGAGAGGGGTCCAATAAAATCCTAAAGAAAGACTTAGACTAGAATCCCTTTAAAGGATTAGGACTCCAAATTCGAATATCTCGTCTCCTTTGCGAAAAGTTGAAACCCTCAAGTAGAGTAAGAAAAGAGGTCATCTTTTGGGCACAGGATGACGAAAACTGAAGGAAAAAGACATGGAATTCCCAGATCAAACTAGAAAATTAGACACATGAAGGTTTTTGAAGGAGGACAGGTGAAATAATCGAGGAAATGCAGAGGAGAGAGGTCTATTACCCCAATGATCTTCCTAGAAATGTTTTTCACCCACAACACAAAAAACAAGATGGGAGCTCAAATCGAAGGAAAAATTTATCATTCATAAAAGGATTAAGTGAAAAAATGATTTCAGAGTGGACCACATTGGGCCTCTGAATATCTTTCCAATCATCATGCACATTCAACAGAAAACCACTAACAAATAATTCGAGTTTAAATCCAGCAACTTCTTTATCTTTTCTTACCCCAAAAGAGGATTTGGAGAACAAATTCGTAACTGCTGATGGAAGAGAAGGTGGGATGAGTGAATTCACAATATCTATATAGCCATTAGGATTGCACTTCCAAAAATTGAGAATCTTTCAAGCCAAGCTTCTCGATAAAGTTCCTCAACATATCCCAAAATGTAAACCAACCATGCTTTAAGAAACCACCAGAAATACTAATCACCTTCCTTCCAGCCGATATTGGCCACACAATACAAAAAATAATTGACCCGAAAGAAAATCAGCATTTCTGAATTCGGGTTTTCTCCAGGGTCGCATCTCATATATGGGCTGCATCTCCAAATCCATGGTTGAAATGATGTTTCAACTCGTATCTTAGATTTTCTCTGAGCAATATAGAGATGAAGGTGATTGTTCCAATCCAAGCATACTCTAACTTTGGAGTTGTACTAAAAAAAAAAAAAAAAAAAGAACATTGGCGTTCTTAAGATTGAGCCACTAAATTGAAGAAATCCTTGCTGATAATTGGTCCGAAAGAAATCAGCGTCATCCAAGATAAATCATTAGCATGGATGGATCGTTTTGAAACTGCTAGGATTAATACTTCTTCCTGGTGCTCTCTTTCCAGTTATAGAATTTTCTATTCAAAATTTATGCTTAAATTGGAATGACTTTGTTTTTCCAACATAGTTTATTTATTTAGCGCAATGTTGTCTTAGTACTTCTTTTGCATTTGTTTACTTGTTATTGTTTTAGTTGAGCATTAGTTTCCTTTCATTCTTTCAATGAAAATTTGTTTCCGTTTAAAAAAATATCTGAAAGGGCTCTATAGTCCATCCATTGATCAAAATATGATTGAACCACTATAAAAGAAGGTGCACCTTATTGGTATTGGTAGTAACTATCAATTGATTCAGTTCTTTAAAGTCATTCTTAACCATAGTTTCATATCCTCAAGGCTCCTTTCATTCGAAATTTTGAATGTAGTCTAAATTCATTTATGTCCTTCTCCTCTACTTGGGCTTTAGCTACATGGGCTTTGCTTTTTTGAAGTCAAAGCCATGAAATGCACCAATGTATGCTTTCGTCAGCATCTTCCCTGTGAGCTTCAACAAAGACTTCTCTAATATTATGTTTCATTAAGTGACGGTTCAGTTGTAAGGACTCTTTCTCTTACCTTGTCTAGGTTTTTATTAATGGTTGCATTTCTCCATCCAGTGGCATCATGCAAACTGTTGCCAATATTTAACTATTGAAGAATCGAATCACAGGGTCACGATCACCCCCGATTACTTCCATTAGCTCTTGATCATGTTAAGGATGGGTAAATTAACTAACGACCATCATATTGGTGCCTCAGTTCTACTGTAAGAAATATACTGCATCATGCACAGAATTTTCTATTGAACCAAATTTGCATTTTACTGTCATTTTTGGTTGGTCACTTTTGTAAATGTAGCTTGACTTCATATCCCGCCTCTGTTTTTCTTTAAGATTTAGACTCATGGTTTTAGGAGCACACATACTTATTGATTCATAATGATAATGGTCATTTTATACTGTTGAGGGTCTAAATTTTGCAAAATGACCATGAATTTAGTATGAAAAAGTCAAACATTTTGTCAAGCATGTAAATTTGTTACTTGGTATGACGTATGAGCACATTCTCAATGTTAATATCGTTCCTTATCTGGTTGCTGTTTTCTGCTCTTAATTTTGTGTCCTGTGTTTTGCTAATAATATTTTCTTCTGATTAATTTTGACGTAAGATATTTTGATTATTGGGTATTGTTTATAATGTTATCATGTGTAATTGCTTAGGCCACAGCTACGAAGAAAATAATTGCTATATGCCAATCAGGTGGTGAGTTTGTGAAAAACAAAGATGGATCCCTGTCTTACAATGGGGGTGAGGCCTATGCTATAGATATCGATCAACAAACAAATTTGGATGATTTCAAGACAGAAGTAGCAGAAATGTTTAGTTGTAGTATAGATACAATGTCTATCAAGTATTTTCTTCCTGCTAACAAGAAAACCCTCATCTCAATATCCAAGGACAAGGATTTAAAGCGGATGATAAACTTTTTAAAGGATTCTATCACGGTTGATGTGTTTATCTTGTCAGAGGAAGCTGCTGCTCGGAATTTATCTAATATGCCTGCTAGTAGGTAGTTAATCAATGAGTCATGTTTATTTTCTTTACTTATTCTGTTTCATCCATTTTGCTTTATTTTTAAATCTGCCCAAACCCCCTCATTCTCATCGCTCAATTTAGTACTTATTTGTCTGTAATATTAGTGAGTGGCACACCAGATTTGCTCTTTATCCTTTTTCTAGCGGGAGTTCCTTCTGTAATTCCTATTCTCTTCATTGAGGATTCTTCAAGCTCCCATTCCTCAATAAGTTCCTTTTTCATTTAAAATGTTGTCTTTAAAAATAGTTGGAATTTGAATTGCTACCTAGGGGAATGGAAGTTATTGTTCTCTTGTCACACATTCTAACAAAATTCTCCCATTAGATATTTTGTGGCTTGGTTAGGGATTGTTTATAAATGATTTTGTATTTTTGAAAATTATAAACATTATTGAGTATCATAGAATTTGGCAATTATAGATACCTATTGAATAAATACTAAAAGTTGAAAGATTTGGGCCATCAATGTTTGTTCTATTTAATGTTCATATTCATTTTTTGTCCAGTAATCACGGTTTCTTATACTTCTATATACTAAAGTTAAGGAAATTATTTTTTCTATGGGTATAATTAACGATTATGAATTTCAATTTAAATACAAAGAATATGTTGGGGTTTGAGCGTGTCCTGTAATTTCTTTTTTCCTTTTTTCTTGGATTGGTATGTTTTTCTTTTCTAGAAGTTTTTATATATAATGGTAACATATTTAAATTTAATTATTACTGCAAACTTCTAGTAAATTAATTAACCCCCCCCGGAGCATTTAATATATAGTGTGGCCCATATAAGGCATTTTCCCTTAATTTTGTGACGCGACCTTTAAAAATGCAGGTCAAGTAGAACAACAGTTTCTGAGGCAGTAGTTCCTGTAGTTGAGCCTGAAGATGTTGCTGTTGAGACTATGATCGCTATTGATCAGATTGGTATGGACATGTCCAATGAAGTCCCTTTAATTTGTGTTCCTGCAGGGTCCAATGATGAAAAACATCGAAAAGCTGCACAACAATGGGAAAATGCCATTATTGGTGTAGACCAAAGATTTAACAGCTTCAGCGAATTCCGAGAAGCCTTGCATAAGTACTCAATTGCACATGGTTTTGCTTACCGGTATAAGAAAAATGACAGCCATCGTGTCACTGTTAAATGCAAATACCAAGGTTGTCCATGGCGAATATATGCCTCAAGGCTGTCTACTACCCAACTGATTTGTATTAAAAAAATGAACACAAATCATTCATGTGAAGGGGCTGCTGCTAAAGCCGGGTATCGGGCTACTAGGGGATGGGTGGGAAATATCATAAAGGAAAAATTAAAAGTCTCCCCAAACTACAAACCAAAAGATATTGCAGATGACATAAAACGAGAATATGGAATTCAATTGAACTATTCACAGGCATGGCGTGCGAAAGAGATAGCAAGAGAGCAGCTCCAAGGCTCCTACAAGGAAGCATATAATCAGTTGCCATACTTTTGTGAGAAGATCAAAGAAACTAACCCTGGAAGTGTTGCTTCATTCACCACTAAAGATGACTCAAGCTTTCATCGTCTATTTGTGTCATTTCATGCATCAATTTCTGGTTTCCAGCAAGGTTGTCGGCCTCTTCTTTTCCTTGATAGTACTCCATTGAACTCAAAGTATCAGGGTTTTTTTTTTACTGCCACCGCTGTAGATGGGGAAGATGGCATATTTCCAGCAGCTTTCGCTGTTGTAGATGCTGAGACAGAAGAAAATTGGCATTGGTTTTTACTGGAACTGAAATCTGCAGTGAAGAGGTCAGAGCAGATTACGTTTGTAGCAGATTTTCAGAATGGACTGAACAAGTTTTTGGGTGAAATATTTGACAAGTCATACCATAGCTACTGTTTGCGCCATCTAGCTGAAAAGCTTAACAACGATTTAAAGGGCCAATTTTCTCATGAGGCCAGGCGATTTATGATTAATGATTTTTATGCTGCTGCTCTTGCATCTAAACTTGAGGATTTCCAGCGCTGTGCTGAAAGCATAAAAGGAATTTCACCCGATGCTTACAATTGGATCATACAAAGTGAACCAGAGCATTGGGCAAATGCATTCTTTGGAGGAGCAAGGTATAACCATATCACATCAAATTTTGGACAGCAGTTCTACAGTTCCATATCTGAAGCACATGAATTGCCTATAACACAGATGATTGATGTTTTACGGGGTAAAATGATGGAAACAATATATAGACGCAGGGTTGAATCAGACCAATGGACGACAAAATTAACACCAGCCAATGAGGAAAAGTTACAAAAAGAAACATCAATTGCGCGGTCATTTCAGGTTTCACTATCCCATGGAAGCACATTTGAGGTTCGTGGGGAATCTGTTGACATTGTTGATGTTGATCATTGGGATTGTAGCTGTAAGGGATGGCAGCTTACTGGTTTGCCTTGTTGCCATGCTATTGCTGTCATTGAATGCATTGGTAGGAGCCCATATGATTATTGCCCCAGATATTTCACAGTTGAGAGTTACCGCCTAACTTATGCCGAGTCAATACATCCTATTCCAAATGTGGACAGACTAATCCTGGGTGAATCCACTCAGGCAATAGTTACAGTAACCCCTCCACCTACTAGAAGACCACCAGGTCGTCCAAAGATGAAGCAGAATGAATCATTAGAAGTAGTTAAGCGTCAGCTCCAATGTAGCAAGTGTAAAGGCCTTGGCCACAATAAAAAGACATGCAAAGATTCTTAGCTTCATTTTAGGAATTCCAAATAGGTAATTACTCTTTAACTTCTTTTCCCTAATTGTTAATATTTACTTGTTGCCATCTATGATTTATCTCATGCTTAAGCTATTTGAAATTTCTTAGTTGATTTCACATACTTCATCTTGCTGCTTTTATATATATATATATAATGAATAAGCCAAGCTTTCATTGAGATCAAATGGGAGAATACATAGAGGATGCAAAAAACCGACCCCAAAAAGAGTCCAACTATCCTTAAAAGGGGCTGTAATCAAAGAAAATATGACCTAGAGGGTAATGAAAAAAGATTTACAAACAGAGGTCCAATGGGAGGTGTGAAAAGGGACCACACCTCACTCCACCTTACTCCAAGGTCTCTCAAGCCCTCTAAAAGATCTATTTGTTCATTTCCCATAAGGCCCATAAAATAGTTCAAACATTTGCAATTTACAAGAAATGACCCTTTTCCACAGAAAGGGGATAGAAATCTATTTTTCTAATATATTGAGTACAGATTATATAGAACATTCCTCTGTGACTGTGAATTATTGTTTTGTAGATCATTTCAGTTGTAATGGAATGTAGATAAGTTTTTTTGTTTGTTTATTTATTTTATTAGTTTTATTTTTTTAAGTGTGGAACATGGAAAAGTAAATGGTAGTATCTTGTCAATATTTCGGCTATTTGGATGGCTACTTCAAAACTTCATTGACAAGTTTGATGAGGAGTTCGCATTTGGTGTGTAGGGACTGCAATCTTTTTTTGTTTTCTTTTCAAAATGTTAAGTTATTGGCTTTGTTGGAACCAGAAGTGGGATAATGGTATTGTGCAGATTTTGTACATATGGGCTTCACTACCTTTCTTTATTTTCCAATCAACTTTGCACAGGTTGGGGTGGTTGTCTACCTTATGTTGAAGGATTTATACTACCTTTTTGACTGAATATTCACCCTGTTTCCATTGTGTAAGATCATATTACAAATCTTACTGTCTTCAGGTTGAAAGGAGGCCACCTCTTCGTCATATTTCTTACTGCGAATTGACCTTCATTTTCATCTTCACTGACATTCATTGGACAGTAAGATTTGTAACGTGATCCTACACATGGGTACTTTTATTACATCATACTCATGGTTATTTATGTGCAAGTTAAAGTTTGTATCCGAGGAAAAAGTTGTAGGGAGTAGTAAGCATAGCTTTTCCAAATAAAGAGTTCTGGTTGGCTACTAGTTAAAAATGGAAAATTACATGAAAAAGTAGAAGGTAATCTAAAAGAAGTCTGATTGAAGCAGATCATCTGAGTGGGTGTAGAATTTAGAAGAACGAACCGGGAGTACTAAAATAAGCGACTTGGCAATGGCAGCAGGATATCATTTTGGCATGATACTTGGCTGAATATCTCTCCTTTGAGTTCTCTTTTCCCAAGCTTACTCAGAATTACTTCTAATCCCAAAGGCTCGGTCCTTGATCATTGGGATTTAGCTACTCTATCATGGTCAATCACTTCTAAAAGATTTTTGAATGACGATGAAAGGCTGGAGTTTTAACGATTATTGGCATCTTTAGAGGGTCAAAAAGAGTGGTTAATAAACAGGATTCTAGAAGCTAGAAATTGGATTCTTCAGGTTCGTTTTTAGTTTAGTCTCATTTCCGGCATTTGGTTGCCTCTCCTCCCATGAATAAGAAGCTGTATAAAGATTTGTGAAAATCAAGTTGTCCAAGGAGAGTTAGCATCACTATTTGGATTATGATTTTTGGGGCGCTTAACTGTTCAAATGCTCTTCAAAGGGGGCTCCCAAGTCGCTCACTTTTTTGCACTCAATTTGCCCTCTTTGTTCGGCGGATAATGAAAGACTCTCAACATCTTTCTTTAACTATCGGTATTCTATAGAATTTTGGAGGAAGCTTTTCTCATTGTTTTATCTTTGATGGATGTTGAGTGATGATTTCAAGTCCATCGTCATCTAGCTTCTAGTGGGCCCTTCCTTACAAGCTTAGTCTCAGTTTTTGTGAGCTAATGCAGTTAACGTTGTTCTTTCTGATATCTGGTTTGAGAGGGATCAACACAATTTTCATGATAAGCCACTTCCTTAGTTTGAACGATACGAGATTGCTTGAGTCGTCAAAGCTTCTACATGGTGCTCTCTACAAAAATTTTGCAAGATTACTCAATCCAAGCCATTTTTATCTCTTCTAATAGTTAAAATTTTGTTTTAACCTTGTATTACTCTTTTTGTATTGGCAAGTCTTAGTATTATGCTTTGTACTCTCTTTTGTACTTTAAGCATTAAATTCATTTCATCAATTCAATGAAAATTTTGTTTCTGTTTAAAAAAAAAAAATCCGAAAGTACTCGAGTATTGGAGAACTTTGACTAAGAGAATTTGAGAAAAATAAGTAATGTGGGAAGAATATAATATTAGATTGTTATTAGTTACTTAATAATTAGTTTTATTCGTTTGTTAACTAGTATTTTAGATTTAGTGAGCTATTTTACATTTTCTGCAACGTTTGAGTAAATGAGGGTTACATGAATGAATCGAGACCACATTGGAATGAGAGATCCCGAAGATATGTAATTACCGCTAAGAAAGCTTAAAAGAATTGCTAACTACTACCTATACTAATAAGATGCATTTTTTTTCCCGATGGCTTAATCATAGGAACTCCTAAGTTAAGTGTATTTGGCTTATAGAGCAATCTTATATTTGGGCAATTGCTTGATAGTTTTTCTAGGAAGTATGTGAGTGAAAACAAAGCAATGTTAAAAAGACTCATGTTCGCTTGTGGGGGTAGTCTTCACACTAGATACAGTTCAAGACAAGTAAATATGACATTGCTAGGTTGCAGGGGATGTCAAGGCTATTAGGTGCAAATTCCAAATTTTGGCCTTGGGGCATTACATTTTTCTTGTAAAGAATATTCAAATTGTAATAGTTCGCTTTTGACATGATTATGATGAAAAAGGTTCGAGTCTTTTCTCTCAAATTCCAAGTGATGAGTTTTATGGTTGTTGACTCGTTAATGCTGTTTGGCCAAAGTGATGAATTTTGTTTTCCCCTAATATAAATGTTACTCACATTCTAGTTTTTAATATTTAGAATTCTCCTAACATGTAACTCTAAAATTTTTCAAGCAAGTAGTCCTTTTCCCCCCCTCTTCATGTAACATGTATCCATATGTCATTCTCATACGCTATGTTCATGTGTCCCAGATATTTATGAGGGGCAAGTACGGTTCTTGGTACTATGAATATTGTTGTCCGTTGATTTTGGATTGTGATTCTTTCGCCAAATTTTTACTTTGTAACATTGATGATGAATTGGATGTAGATTATGGAACTTCTACGGTTCCCCTTATCATTTAAAACATTCATTAGCTGTTCTGGTAGATGTCTGTTTCTGGCTCTTTGACGTCAACTGATCGGTCATCTCAGATTGGAAGATGGCTGAGGAGGAATATGAGCATTGGTTACTCTTTTGTCTTTGAATTAATTGTGTGAAAAGTCATGATCATTTATGACTTACCTCCTCTCATGTATCTTTTGATGTAATTACACGTTTCTTTTAGTTTAAAGTTGTGGAAATAAGATATGGCATATCCAGGATGATGCCCATTTGAGTGTAAGTCAACTGGTTTAAGGTATATGTCCTCGATCCAATGGGATCACCAGGAATGTTGTGGATGTGGAGGAGAGAATGAAAACTTGTCAATATGGGCAACAAATGTGAAGATATGTGATAAAGAATCTACTACAATCCCCACCACCAGCGAAGCATACAAGTTTTTAGAATCATTGAATTAACCTTCAGCGGCGTATGGAGTGTGTTTTAGGGAAATGGGACGCACGGATTTTGTGGCTCTTGGGAAAAAAAAATATATATTTGAGGCTGTTATTTGATGTAGTGGATGGTTTTATATCGTTGGATGTAGTAAAGAGATTAATAATTATAGTTTAATGATCAAGGATGACCCATATTAAATAATTTTTCGGTTGATGGATACCAATACATTGCAAAGATGAAACTTCTTTGTTGTGCTTATCTTATCGATGTTTTCTAAATTTTTCTGTGGATGACCATTATGATCTTGTTAAATTGATGAGGGACTTTGTTACGTGCCAAATTTGTTTGTCGCACAGCTTGTCCTAGCTCTCTTTTTCCCAAGACACAAGTGACTTTGAAACTTCCGAAGTCTTACATTTTTAGTGGCACTTTACTTTCAATAAAGCGGTACAATTTTCAATCAGTGTCCATTGTTTCAAATTCTCCCAAGTGTCCTATCTATGCGAAGATATGCTTCCAGAACTTGACGCAGTTGGACATTTTTCTGGAGCTTCCATCAACAAGACATTGATGGTGGTGGTAGCTCATAGATATAACTTGCCAAATTGTTTAAGCTCTAACGTTCTGTTATTTTGTCCATAAAAAATAAGGGGGAAAAACCAACCTTCCATTGAATCTGAATGGTAAATCTACAAGGGTTGGAAAGAATAATTTGTTGTGTATGGGCAAAAAGAAGGAAAAAAGTTACCTCGAAGGCAAGGATTTCAAGTGAACTTTTTTTTTTTTTTTTTTTTTTTTTTTTTTTTTTAAAAAAAAAAAAAACCAATAAAAAATATCAACTTATATCCCTGAATTTTTGGAGTTGAGTTGTATCAATTTAAACTCTGAATTTTGACACTAATTTCAAACCGATAATTGTATCACCAATTTAAATTCTAAACTTTCATAAGTATATCAATTTAAACTTTGAATTTTCATGAATTTATCAATTAAAATCCTAAACTTTCATAGAGTGTATCCAAATAAAATTAATGGAGAGTTTAAATTGATATACTTATGAAACTTGAAGGTTTAAATTGTTACAGTTATGAAAATCCAGAGTTTAAATTGATACGTTAGTTTGGGATTTAAATTGATATACTTATAAAAGGAGTTTAAATTGATACGATCATTCTTTAATTTAAATTGATATTTGTAAAAAAAATAAATAAATAAGTGAATTAAATGCAGATAGTGCATGTGGATGAAGTTAATACAACTAAGCTATAAAATAGACAATTTTTTTGGTCCAAGATGTTTTGTATCTTGAATTCAAATGGACAATACTGTTTCAATTTCTCATATCAACAATTAAGCTTTTGCAAAAGGATAAAGGCTTGTGGAGCATTGTTGATTTCAGTCTATCTTCTGGGCCATGTGGTTAACTAAGGGATAGAAGAGTCTCTTAAGATGATGGCTACAATTTTTTTGTCACTTTTCTTCTAACTTTATTGGGTTTTTTTTTGCCCCCTCTTTTCCTCTCATCATGGAGTACATTAGATAAATAACCCTTTTTTTTCTTCCGAATAAGAAAATAGCATATTTTGAATGGCTAAATTATAAGTTTAGTTTTTGAACTTTTATGTTGTTGTCTATTTAGTGTGCTTGATAGTTTTCTAAAATTTCAATTAGTCTAATGGGTTATTGACATAATAAAATGTTTCTAACTCTGATTAATTAGATATAGAATTGAAGTTTATACCTAATAGGACCATAACATTTAAATTTTATGTCTTGTAAGTTCATGAATTTTAAAAAATATCGAATATGCTGGACATAAAATTGAAAATTCAAGAACTTATTAAACATAAAATTAAAAGTTCAAAGATTTGAAAATATTTGATGTTCAGTTAATTAAAAGCTCAACGATTTATTCAAATATTTTTTAAACTTAAAATATCAAATAAAAACAAACTTGAAAGTGAGGGACTAAAACGTGTAATTTAACATTTTAAAAAAGAACAAGTAGCTTGTCCTAATTATAGAGATATCACATGTCAGATAAAAACAATAGACACACCCAATTGTTGTATTAAAAATTGTCAGCTGAAATAGGATGACAATAATGGAAGAATGTATTGGTATTGTTTTAGAGGTGGAGTTGATTAAGTAATTTCTATGGCCAAAATAATTGATTTTATCAACTTGCAAAGCCAACCAATATAGAATTGAATTGAATTAAAGGGAAAATTTTTGTTTGTGTGTGTAGTTGGAAAATAGAAATGTATACTACATTACAAGTTTTGAGTTTATAAAATGCGTTGTTAGTGTACTTTCTAATCTAGGTATTTAATGGAATAACGTCTTGTGACAGCTTGATTCAATAACTTTTCATGAATTAGATCGTCAAAGATGGTGCGAGAATAAGGATGAAAATATTTATAGATACATTGAATCAATTTTAAAATTTGAAGGTCTGATATCGATACTAAAAATCAATCAATATCTCTAATACCTCATATAAATATCTATGAGATATACAAAATAGAGCAAAATACACATTCTAATCTCTAACATTTGAAATTGGTATCTATTTGGTTGGTGAGATTTCATAAGTGACATTTTTAAGTAGTTTCTAAAACATCTTTGACCGTTAATTTACTAACAATTAGGATGATTTGTGTTAATTTGTTGTTTGCACTTGTTCTTTGTTCAAACCGAGGAACATTGTTCTTTGTCTTAGATCAAATGAGAAACTTCTTCGATAATGTTTCTCTTTGTTCAATCGGGCATTAATGGGGGAACACTGAGAATCTTAATCAGCAAATAAAAATTTATTAAATTAAAATATTTTATGGTTTGAATACTATTTTGGTATTTATATTTTGAAGTTTGTTTAATTATCTAATTTTAGTCATTGATTATCGTAGTACTTTCAATCAATCTAAAATTTTGTCTCCTATGCCAAATTATTATTGTGGATTTTTCTTTAAAAAATATTATTTATTAACATTTTTACAATAAGTTTTTTAAAATATATTTGCATATTGTATAAAGATATTATTATTTAACCAATTACAGTAAACATTAATTTTGAGGAACTAAATTTAGGATTTAAGATTAAAACTTGGACAATTGAATGTACTGAAATCTAACAAAGAGAGCAAAATGGTATTTTAACATGTTTATGGTAATTGTTTTAAATGATAGAACTGTTATAAATATTTTTAAATATAGTAAAATGTCATTATCTATCAATGTCCATTACGGATAAACAATAACATTCTGCTATATTTGTAAATAAGTTGACTCATTTTATTATACTAGCAGGAACTACGTGCGTTGCACGTGTTTCGTAACGCTGAAAATGAATATATATATGTATGTATGAATGAATAAGGTTGAAATAAGAGTTTGATACTTGATTTGTTCTTTATATATATTTTAAAAAAATTCTTACAACTCAAATCAAATTTGAATTAACATGTTATTTTTAAAAAAAAAAAAATTAGGAAATGAATTTTTGATCTCTTATTTTAAATCTGTGATAGAAGAGAATAAACTAATACTATTTACATTTATAATAAGAAAACTTTGAAATAAAAGCTAATCAGTTTTATTATAAATAAAAATGTATTTCTAATATAACTACGATTTAAATTCCTATAGAAAAGAGGACTATTCTTTTACTAAAAAAAATATTCAACCTAAATCTCAATCCTACACTCAGGCTAAAAAAACACAATTTGAGAAAAAGAAAATTTCAAAAAGATAACATATATAAACAAATGGATGTGCGATACCTAACTACTTTTAATCTTAGATAGAAAGGAAAAATTGGGAAAAAAAACATTGAAAAAAAACCCTAATCTAGTCTAAAAAAAGGAAGAAAAGAAAAAAAATTTGACAAAACAAGAGATACCTGAAATAAAAAATTGTATGCGACGTGCTGAAAAAAAAACCCTAGAATGCTAAATTACGTAAGATATTCTATGACCGATCAATTAGAAGGGAAAAAAAGAAGAAACAAATGCTTTTATAGATATTAGTTAGAGATAAAATGTAATTTTTAAGAAAAAAATAATTTCTTTTATTTAACGTGAAGTAAATATTAGTTAGAGATAAAATATGTTTTTTTAATTCTTTTTTCTTTTATGTGTGATGATGCTAAAAATGGATAAAATGTGATATTTTTTTAATTCGTTTACTTAAAATAAGTCTATGACCATCATTTAAGAAGGGAAAGGAGAAATATATATATATATTTGAATTGGAGACCAAATGTGAGTTTTTTTTTTCTTTTTAACATGTGAATGCGAAAAAAAAAATAGAGGAATTTTTTTTTTGTTTAATGTGTGAATGAAAAAAATGTGATTTTGTTTTTTAAAAATTTCCTTTTACTTAACGTGGAAAAAGATTAAATGATAGAATTGAATTTTTTTTTATTAAACAAAATCTACTATCATTTAAATATTAGATTACATCAAATAGGAATATAATGTGATTTTTTTAAAAAAAAATGATTTCATTTAACGTGAATTAGAAATTAGATGATAAAATGTGATTAAAAAAAATCTAGTATCATTTAAAGTGTGAATGCCAAAAAAGAGAGAAACTTTTTTTCTTTTCTTTTCAATTTATGACAAAAAAAAAAAGAAAAAAAATTATTTAATAATTTAAATGTGAAATTATCTAAGATATCTCTATATCCATCAACAAGAAGGGACAAAAAGGAAAAATCAAAAGTTTCTCAATCGTAAGCCATTTTAGATGGTATAAATTTGAAAATAACCATACTTTTATGAAATAATCAAGTAGTTTTTGATTAACCAAAGATCAAAGGTAGTATGGGGCCATTTAAAACTATTTTCCAAATATTTGACTAAAATGGTTTCTTTTTGAAATTTTAATAACTAAATAGATATTAAATTAAAATTATCAATAGATTATAAAAATAGTTTTTTTTCTTAAAAAGAATAGGTAGGATTTTCGTAAGAATGACTCTTTTCCAGATGCACAAATGAAATTTGGCCTTCTACTGACACAAGCGGACTATGAAATTGCCGATTCACTTGTGAATATGTTTGATGGACTAAGGAACGAATCTCGCTTCTTCCTCTTACTTCTTGCTCATCTCAATTCTTCCTCTTACGTTCTCTTTATGATCTCGCTCCTTGATCTAAGAAGAGGAGGAGGAGGAGAGAAAAAAAAAGCGAGAATCAAATATTGTAGAAAAATAAAGTAGAAAAAGACGATGAACAAAAATCACACAGTTTTGTTTTTTTTTTTTCATATCATGGCTAAATGGAAGAAGGAAAAAAAATTGTAGAAAGAAAAAGAGTTGCAGAACGAGAAAGAAAGAATCGAGGATAATTTTGATAATTTTGCAAGAAATGACGTAAGCAAAAAATAAAAAAATGACCTATTTTCAAAATTGACGTTAAATTTCATTTAAGCCTCTCATTTTGGTTATTCTATTTATATCGGGCCATAATGGTGTCGTCGATATTTTAAACAGTTAGATGTGAGGTGGCGGATTAATAAAAAGAAGAGAAGACGATGCCCAGTCTCCACACGAAAACGTGAAATTTAAGCTAATGAAAGTGATGGCCCCATAAATGTGATATGTAGGGGTGACATTTTCATGTGGGATTTTCCCTTTTTATTTCTTCATTTATTTATAGCCAGACAGGCAGTTTCTTGTCATTAAGGAAAACAACTAAATTAAGCTTTCCAAATTTCCACCTAATTTATACATATCCACAGAGTTACGTCAAATCATGTACATTTCGACTAATTTCATAAGATAATTTATTGGATCTTACAATATGTATAAAAAAATTATTGACCTCTAATTAATGTTTATAATCCTTTATTATTATAACACAGAAGCCAAAATTAAACCCTTATTGGCCTCTAATTAATATTTATCGTATAAAAAAGGTTAAATTATAAAAAATATCTTTGAATGTTGTTATTTGCTATGCTTAATTGACTCTAGTTATTATTTATTACATCAAATTGCCAAATTATATTATATATATATATTATTATATATATTTATATATATATATATATATAATATATATATAATTTTTGTCATTTGTTTAAAAAATATTCTTATAACTTTAAAAGTTGAAAAATATTACTTTTAAATTTTCATAAACATTCCAAAACAACATTGGAATAGAAATTCTTTAAAATTTAAAAACTAAAATGCTTGGCAAATTGTGACCTTAAACGGAATGGTGATCCAAATTTTCGCAACACTATTACAAATCCTAAATTTTCGTCTAAAATTCTAAAAGATTTTTAAACTAAGGGCTATTTTAGATCAATATTGTTATTGAAGGAACTCTTATTCAAGAGTATCTACGAGCAAAAGCGGATCTTTCCAATTCATTGTGACAGAATTTCCACATATACATTCAAATACTAATATGCATTCATAATGCTAAATTATTGTCATGCTCAAAGGAACAATAAATAAGAGATCAAGAGATTATACCAGTTGAAGACTTATTCTTCACAAAAAATTTCGTTTTTGCTGAGACGGTAAGCAATCGCTCAGCAAAACCCAATCGTCTACCTCGAACAGTCTCCACACGAATAGAAGGAAACAGGGACGACACCACCACTCAGAGCCCTCAGTATTTTTGGAGCGACAATCCAAAGGGTGGGCTTTGTTCGAATTTGGTAGAGGGGAGGAGGAAGGGAGATTGTATACAACGATCAAGCAAGTGGAAGATAGGCTCGTCTATCGTATAGACAAAAATGCTTGATCGTTTGGGTGAAGTATACGATCGTGTAGGAAAAGCTAAATGATCGTCTATATGATCGTTTAGTAAGTATCAGACGCTAAACGATCGCTTAGGAAAAGGTAAACGATCGTTTAGTAAATGGCACTCGCGGGTGTAATTATTAAGGGATCGCTCAGCGCTATCATATACGTAAGCGATCGTTCAAGCACTATCGTATAGGCACAGGTTTTGCTAAGTGATGACACTCTTCAACACAATGTCCGTGCATCCAATGCTTAACACACTGTGAGCTATTTAAGCGTCTCAAAGTGATTTTTCAACTTACTCATCCGTTATGAAAAACAGAAGAGACCCCGTCCCATTACCCCTTTAACTGTCCAATTAATAGACAATGACTATAATCACATCATATTCATAACCTATCAATTAGTATCATATATTAATCACAGTATTTTTCCTCCACTAGATATAAATCACATTTATATCCAATTTCCTCTAAATTAATGTATCTCATACATATAGTTAATTATATCATATATAATTAACTAGTTCAATTATATCATACATAATCAAACTCCCTTATGTCAATTTGAATATTGACCCAAAAACTGACTCTCAACTTGTATCCAAGCTACCAAGGGGACCTTATGGACCTATGGCTCGAAGCTCCAACGGTACTGAATAACTGACTAAACTCTTTAGCCACGATATCCACCATCCGTTAACTGTCAAGCATTCCATTAAAGACTGACAATTGAACTCTTCTTACCATAGATATATTTCTATGTCCATTGGATATAACCAATCATCAGTACGATGACCTTTCACAGATGCTCGTAAGTACAGCTGGTCAATTTACCGTTTTGCCCTTGTAGTTACATTTTACTTCTTAAGTACCACTGATCCCTCTAATGAACAATACAACATAGTCATACTATGTGTGAACATCTCTTGGGCCATGAGAAGGTGTGTGGCGCCACATCGTTCAAGCCTTGGGATCAGCACTTAAGAGAGCAACCTACCTACTTACCATTGCTTTGGGGAAGAAGTGAACTCTGAAGCTAAGTTCCCAGCTCCCAAATCAAACGAATTCCCAAAGTGGTAGGTTTGAGTCGGTGCTCTGACCATTCGCACCCATGCAAATTAAAGGACCACCCTCAATGGCAGAAGTTTCCAACTCACTCAGTATTGAGGTCATGTTACCTAAGGTTATTTTAGTGAAGTGAAGTCTCTGTCATAAACGGAGTTATATGACGAGATGTTAACACTTCAAGGTCAAGTATTATCCAAGCTCTTTGTATAGGATGCCTCCGCTCGCATGTCCCTATACGAATGATCAAGATCAAACCATCTGTGATAAGCCACAACACTTATAACTATTCCACAAAGCGGGTCGTACCATTTTGGTTGTACATGTTAAATAAAGACAACCAGGGATATTAAGTTTATTGGTTTGTGGTAAAATAAAAAACATTTAAATGTGCAAAGTCAAGAAGTAAAGTAAATATCATATATATTAGACAAAGTTGTTTAGACACGGGACTTTAGGACACAAACCCTAACAATATAGGTATGTATATTAATTATCTCGGATTTATATTTGAATATACTGAGTAATTAATGTTAAGAAATTAAATAATATATGCGTTTAATTTACCAATTTGAAATACAGAAAACAACATTAGAAAATTATTAATTAAATGTTAGTGAACAAGTGTAGTAATAAATTAAATTTTGTTTAATCACGTAAAAATAAAAAAATAGATAAATATTTTTATATTAAACATTAATTTACTTATTAAAAAAAGTAAAATAAATATAAATGAATTAAAATATTAATAATTAACAATTAGACA
Organism: Benincasa hispida; assembly: GCF_009727055.1. Classification (NCBI taxonomy): domain Eukaryota; kingdom Viridiplantae; phylum Streptophyta; class Magnoliopsida; order Cucurbitales; family Cucurbitaceae; genus Benincasa; species Benincasa hispida. The sequence goes on along the minus strand of NC_052360.1, from coordinate 62,734,761 downwards.
AAATAAAATATTAATCGTAAATTTATTAGTTAAAATTTATCAAATCTAAACAAGGTCTTTGAAACAAAGAAAAATGATTTTTTGGTCTCGATCTAGTTTCTATTTAGTCTCTAAATTTCAAAATGTTATACATTTAATACTTAATTTTTGAGATTGGTTTTAATTTAATCCGTAGATTTCAAAATGTTACCATTTTATCCTTGATATTTGAATTTTGTTTCAATTTAGTCCCTAAGTCTCAAGGTTTACACTTTTAATCTCAATTTTTCAATAACTACTTATTTTCTATCTTTTGGAGTCAATTTATGTTAATAAATTAAAAATCGTTAAAAAAATTATAATTAATTAAGTTTCACTATTTTTAAAATTCTAATTATTTTTAATTAATTGATATAAATTGATGCCAATGATTGAAAGTAAGTAATTAATGAAAAAATGAAGTTAAAATTGTAAAATCTTAAAATCAATTGATCAAATTGAAACAAAATTCAAATCAAGACTTAGGTACAAAATTGAAACAAAATTAAAAAAATTAAATGTGTAACATTTTAAAATCTAAAGTCAAAATCTAGGGACCAAACTGTGAAATAAATAACCTTGAATAATTTTGGCATTTAAGAAAGTTTAGGAGTAAGATTGCAATTATGAGAAATATAAAGGTATATTTGAGATAAAAAGAAAAGTATGAGGGCCATATCATAATATGTGGCTACAAGTTAAAGAATCCTCTCTCTCTCTCTCTATATATATATTAATTAATTATATATATTGATCACATAGCACACAACAGAAAAGAAATTATATCAGGAAGAGATCGTCGGCGAGAAGAGAGAAAAATGCGATTGGGAAAGTACGAGCTTGGAAAAACGCTCGGCCATGGCAATTTTGGGAAGGTCAAATTTGCAATTAATTTTGAAACTCAGCAACCTTTTGCTGTCAAAGAAGTTGATAAGACCAAAATTATCCTTCTTAATATCACCCATCAGGTCTTCTAAATTCTTTCTTATTTCATCTTATTCTCATTTTCTTCATTTCCTCTTCTCATGGCAAAATCAAACTTTTTTAATCTAATTTTTCCTAACCAAACTATATCACAAAATGTTGCCTTTTTTTTTTTTTTTTAAAAAAAAATGTCCTTATTTTTTTTCACAATGTAACATTTTACATTTTATAATTTTTTTTTTCAAAACTAAGAAATTTAGAATTTCAATCTTCCTTCAACATTCTAACTAGTTTCCCATGGAAAAGTAGCTTTAAACTTATAATATTAAACTTTTGACAGTAAATCAAATGAGAAAATTCAAGATTTTCTTTTTCTATTTTATATATATTAATTATGTTTTCTTGACTGCAGTTTAAAAGGGAAATACACACCCTCAAACTTCTCAGGCATCCAAATATAGTCAGGCTTCATGAGGTATCCTCTCAAACTCTATTATCCATGAATTTGAAATAAAAATAATCAAATGAAAATTTATTTTTTTAATATTTTAAAATATAGTGATCAATGAAAATCAAATTTAATATTTCGAGAAAAAAAAAACATATATTTTCTTTTTTATATATTAGTTTATTCTACTTTTACCAAAATTTTCGGCGCTATATTTTGAAAATCTTAACCGAAAAGAGCTAGATTGATTTGATTACCGACCGTACCCAAAATATTTTCAATTTTCATCTTTTTTGTTTTTTTTTATAAAAAAAATCTATTATTAATATTATTATAACGTTATCTTATGAAAAAACCAAAATTAAAGAAAGAAAAAACCGGATGGAAATTATTAGTTTGGCCATCTTTTATTTTACTCGTCCATTTTCAACTAAATCCCTATTTAAATTATTATTCTGTTTAATTGATCAGCATTTATGAGTGAATTTATATGTAAGATTATTTAAAAGTAATATGAATTATCATAAAATAACGTTGGAAATGTGGCTGTTTCAATTCCACAAGTTAAGGAGTCTACGTGTCAATATTAATTGCTTTGTAGTGCTTTCTTATCTCGCGTATCACGTTTCGTGAGATGACGTGTGTTGGCTGAAATGCGTGGTGTAAGCCTCTTTATTTATTTTTTTACCCTACCAAAATTTAAAAATTAAAATATTAAAAGTCAAAAATTGCACACCGGCCGCTATATATATATTATTTAAATTTAGGCCCATAGGAAATTTGATTTGATTTGACAACATGGTTTTATGAAAATATGATACATGTGTTTGATTGTAGATTTATAAACTGGAATTTAATTTAGATAATTGTTCAATTTTTTTATAATAATTATTTTGTATGTTATAGAAATTATAATATTAATTTAAATAATTGTTCAACTTATTTATAAATATAACCGAATGTCTAGATATTTTACTATATTTATAAATATTTTCAAACGGTTTTATCATTTTAAATAATTACCTTTATACAGGTGTTTATTTTAATTTCACATAAAATAAATTGTATTTGAAATAATATATTTATTATAATTTTCTCTTTACTTTAATATATTTTTACATTTGAAAATTTCAAATTCAAAATCTAGATATACTAATTAATATATATATATATTCACTATTTAGACGGCAAAATATAGGATTCAGTTAATCTATCAAACTCATATTTGTTGAAGTAAAAACACTCGCAAATATAAAACATAATGTAAATTATCAAAGAGTGTACCACTAATTTTAAATTGTAGGAAAATAAAAATTAAAGGTAAAAGGAAAGAATGGGGAGAGAGTAGAGAGTAAACGTGGAAAAATTATTCAATAAAGTTGCCTACCCTCCTAGCTTCATCGAACATAACTCAATAGATAAGACACAAATTATCATTTGGTTTAATCTCCCACCTTTAATTGTCACTATATTTCGATCACCATTTAATTGAATGAAGTCTAAATGAATTAGTTATCAAAGTAAAAACAACTTAATCAAATGTTCAAATCTCCACTCTCTCATTTGTACTAAAAAGAAAAAGAAAACAAAAACCCTAAATGGATCCAGTGTCACCACTAAAGAAAGAAACCCAAACTTGTAGACCATATGGGTTAACCAAATAGAAAGAAGCCCAAATTGATCAATTGGACAACTTAAGAAAGATGCCCAAATCCAATCGATCCAATAACTTGTACTTTTTATTTTTATTTTTATTTAAATTTTAAAATTTAAATTTTGTTTTTGGGCAAAACCATTTATTTTTTATTTGTTATTTTTAATTTTTTAAACTCAATAGTGAATACTTGTTTACAAATGCACGCAGGTGTTGGCTAGTAAAAGCAAAATTTACATGGTTCTCGAGTACGTGAACGGCGGAGAATTATTTGATACAATCGTAAGATATATATCTTTAACTTAATTAATTTATATATGCATGATTCTCATTTATTTCATTTTGTGCATTATGATTTAGGCGTCTAAGGGAAAGCTATCAGAAGCTCAAGGTAGAAAAATCTTCCAACAGTTAGTTGATGGTGTGAGTTACTGCCATAAGAAAGGCGTTTACCATAGAGATCTCAAGGTAAAAAAAAAAAAAAAAAGAAAATAAAAGAAGAAAGAAGTTAATCTAAAGCATGCGATTTAATAATAGAAGTAACTTTTTAGCAAGTCATTTTGGTTTGATTTAATCAGTCCTCTATCTCTGATCTGTACATCTCAAATACTTCAAAAAGTTTTATTTTTAACTTTTAATTTTGAAATTTATTTTGAATTAAACATTTCCTCGATGATTTTTTTATATGTGAAATTTGGATGAAAATTGAAGTAGAACCAATAACGTCTGAAAATCTAGAAAACATATCTAACATGATTTACAACATTAGTCACATAAATTGATACATCTTTTGAGATGAAATAAATAATAAGAACAATAATTTTAGTCTTCTATACAGTTATAATCGTAAATAATATCACCAATACTTTGTATTTTCATATATCATTGATTTTAATGGATTTTTTTTTTTGGAATGACGAACTTGTTGAAGAGTAAAAAATAAAAATTTTCAAAATCTAAACTGGACATCTGCACTATTTTTTTGGGGCTACTCTTTGGAACCTATGGTTGGAAAAGAACAATCGTATTTTAAAAAATTCTGGGAAATCTATCGTGTTTTAGTGGGATGGTGTTTTATTTTTTGCTGCTTCATAGTGCTCTAGATCTACTTTATTCAATAGTTACGTTGTATCAACCATTTCTCTAAACTGGAAGGCTTTTATCTAAGTCTATTCCTCTTTTGGTTTCGAGTTTGCCTAGCTTCACTATGTACATTTCTTTTGTGATTAATGTATCATCTCTACTTTTGGTTTGAAGTACGATAATGGTGTTATAGATGTATCAAGCTAGTTGAGATATTCTGATGCATTTACTGATCCATTATTCTATTAATATCTCGTTTGAAAAAAACTAAACTGGACATAAGAGTATCATTTTATATAGTTTAACAATGATTTTTATTTTAATTATGAATCAATATTATGGTTTAAACGAGTATTTTCGTGACTAAGAAAATCTTTTTTTTTTTTTTTTTTTTTTTTCAAAGGAAATTCATGGTTTTGTTGGAAACGTATGTGCAGCTGGAGAACATACTTGTTGATGCCAAGGGAAACGTTAAGATAACTGACTTTGGGTTAAGTGCTTTACCCGAACATTTTAGGGTAAGTACAAAAATGTTAGTCTTTGTTGAAAGCTTTAATTTATTGTTCTACGTATAAAGGGTTAGTATCAAATAAGTATGACATTCCATCTCAAAATCAATTGAGAATAACAAAAGTAACTCATAGATCTTATAAAAATCAGGAAGTGTTTTGATTTTTTTTTCAATATGAGATTAAGTTTTTGAGAAATCAATCAAATCTCAAATCGTCGCAATTTTCTAAGTTAGCAAATATTTTCTAACACATTTTTTTATATCATATACTTGATTTAATTTCACTAAAAAATGAAAAACAGTTGTCAAACACATTTTGTTTTCGTTTCGTTTTTAGCTTTTAAAAAATTAGAAAAAAGAAAAAAAAACGAAAACATTAGCATACGGTCCTATATATGCTATTATTATTAAAAGTATGATAATTATAGTGGATAACACTTTTAAAATGTTGCTTTACACTTAATTATTAGTTTTAAAACTAATAATTAAGTATATAGCAACGTTTTAAAAATATTGCAAATATAACAAAATCTACTTGTGATAAACCATATCGTTGATAGCTTCTATTAGTTGTAAACTCTACGACAAACTCCTATCAACGATATAGTTTGATAGACTTCATGAGTTTAATTTATATTTTTTGCATTGTATTATACCTGTTAATACTTGCTATATTTGCAACTGTTTCGTTAATATAAAGGGTGATGGTTTGCTTCACACAACCTGTGGAAGCCCAAACTATGTAGCACCAGAGATTCTTGCAAACAGAGGGTATGATGGTGCAGCCTCAGATATATGGTCTTGTGGTGTTATCTTGTTTGTAATTCTCACCGGATCACTTCCTTTCGATGATAGAAATTTGTCTGTTCTTTATCATAAGGTAATTAATTCTCAATAGTTTTAATCCATTTTAGTTAAATTATCCGTCATAATATCTCATTTTGCAAAGTGTTTAGGAAAAAAAAAAATCTTTTTGTTCCTGAATTTTCATTGGAGTTAGTTTGAAACGATGATTTAGTTTCTAGTCTATCAATTTTAATACGTAACAATTTATTGTTTTGTTCTACAAAATTTTGTAAATTTAATAAAATTTCTTACCTATATTGATCGATAAATTTGTTAAAGATGATCGATTATATTTACAAAAAACTACTAATATTAAATCGTTTTTAGAAGTTTAGGGATCAAAAGTTTTTCTTTTACCATCATTATTTTTGTTCTTGTCTCAAAGATCATTTGGCTGAGTGTTAGTTGAAAATTTCAGATTTTGAAAGGAGAAATTTATCTACCCAAGTGGCTGTCACAAGGAGCCAAAAATTTGATAAGAAGGATTCTTGATCCAAACCCTATTTCTAGGATAACTATGGCTTCTATCAAAATGGATGATTGGTTTAGAAAGGACTATCATCCAGCCTACCTTGATGAAGAAGAGGAAGATATATACACTAATGAAGCTGTGGTCTTCCCAATGCATCAAGTGGTAAGCCCTCAATTTAGACATGTTATCGAAGAAGTTGTGACGATGTGATCGATAATTTTGAACGGTTGAATATATTAGAAAGAAACTGCAAAAATGTTAAAATATTATTTTGATCTAAGCTTTGTTTTTTATACTTTTAAAACGTCAATTTTGATTCATATATATACTTTTACCTTTGATTCATTTTAGTCTCTATACTTTCAAAATGTATGTTTTGGTGACTTTGAAAAGATGACGCTTTGGTCCATTTCTTTATATTTTCATTTTCATTTGAAATTTTAACATGACACCCTTTCATTTACTAAATTTCTTAAAAGGCTATTATAAATTTGCATTAAACTGGTTTTCATTGCATATAAAATTTGTGTTAAAATAAAGCTCAAAATTGTCAATTTTTAAAAGTATGTAATCAAAAGAGAGACCATTTTGAATGGAACAAAAATTGAAAGTACGGAGACTAAAATAAATTATTTTGAAAGTACAAGAATCGAAGAACTAAAATCAACCAAAATAGTTTTTAAACCAATTATAAAAGTATCTCGAATATGCATATCTAATTATTCAAAATATCTAAATTTTCAAATTTATCTCTAACGATTATTAGATACCACGACGACGTTAACTAATTTTGACGCGTGGCATTTTTTTTGTTTGGGTAGCCATCTTATCTTGGGGAAAAGAGTTCAGAGTCTCCTACTACTACTATAAATGCATTTCAACTGATTGGAATGTCCTCATGCTTAGACCTTTCAGGTTTCTTTGAGAAAGAGGTGAGCATCAAATGAGAAATAATTAATTACTATATTCATTATGTGCCATTATTTAATTTTTAGAGTTCTAAGAATTAATCCATTCTATTATTGTTTTAATTAACTAATTAACTATGATATATATGTTAGGACATTACTGAGAGGAAGATCAGATTTACAACCAACCACTCTACAAAAGAACATATACTCAACAGGATGGAGGATCTTGTAACAGACATGGGCTTTCTTGTCCATAAGAAAGAAGGAAGGGTAATTTTTAACTATTTTCTGATTTTTTTTAAAATTTTTAATCATTTTTTTAAAATAAAAAATTGCCACTTAGATTGAGTGACAATTTTTTATTGGGTGCAGGATGGGTTACACAATAGATGAGTGTATCCCTGCACCTAAGTAGTTTTCATTTTTTCTTTTCCTATCCTCTTTATGATGACATGTTTTGACTGTCATTAGTAGACAAAAATTACATATTTTATGTCAACAAAAATATAAACATTTATTGATAGTTTATAAGTGTCAATATATGTATTTTTAAATTTATAGTTAATTTTAAAATGTGGATAAATAAAAGTTTGATTGACCGTTTTTTGTCACAAACGTCAACTAAACAAAAAGTTCATACGTCGATTTAGGCCAAATTTGTGGTAAAATACATTTGACATTATTTGTTTGAATGTTGACAAAGTATTAGACTTGGGAATGTGGCAATGATTTGAAACGAGAAAACGGGTGATTTAACTCAAATGAGTTAGAAAATTGAGACTATTATTGTTTTGTTTAGTTGATGAAGTTAAAAAGAAACTTTTGAAGTTATTTCTCCAAATAAACTCTCAAGTATATAGCTGTGTGTTTGTGTGGTATATCCTTTTCAGTTGAAAGTAATGAGAGAACATCAAGGTGAAAATGGTGTGTCCAGCATACTCTCTATATCAGCAGAGGTAATTTAATTTTTTTCTCTGCGAATTTTTTAAAAAATTAGTTTTATTTAAACAAATAATATATCAAATAATTATGGATTAATTGGTATGTAAATATTTGCAGGTTTTTGAGATAAGTCCATCACTATTTGTTGTAGAATTAAGAAAGTTGCATGGAGATTCATCTTCATATAGACAGGTCCCCTTCTTTTATGATCTATTCCTTACACGTCATATTTGATAATTATATGATATTTAATTTTTAGTTTTTGTAAAGTAAGTTTATAAACATTATTTTTATTTATACTTTTTTTTTCTTTTTGTTTTAAACACGATTTAAAAAAAATTTAAAAGTATAAATCAAATGGTTATCAAACGAAATCTTAGACCACGTTTGGTAACCGTATTTTGTTTTTGGTTTTTGAAGATTGTTTCTTTTCTATTTCTTACAATGATTTGTAAATACAATGGTTGAATTCTTGGTCAAATTCCAAAACAGAAAAAAAGAACAAATTTTAAATTTTTAAAAGCTACATATTTTAGTTTTTAAAATTTGGCTTTGTTTTTTAAATCATTGGTAAAAAGTAGATAACAAAGAAGAAATTTGGAGGTGGAAATAGTGTCTATATACTTCATTTTCAAAAACAAAAAACAAAAAATGAAATGATTATCAAACACGACCTTAATTTTTGGTTTTTTATTTTTAAAAATTAAGCTTATTAAAGTAGTGTTAAGTTTTTTTCTTTTGATATAGGATTTCAAAATCTTACCAATTTTTTAAAACTAACAAAAAAAAAAAAAATTCTAGCTTTTGTTTTTGAAATAAGAATAAAATTTTAAATATTTTCTAATGGAAAGAAATGGTAAGAAAATAAATCCAAACTTTTGGAAAATAGAAAACTAAAAATGAAATATCGTAACTAATCGAAGCTTTTTCAACCTAAGAGACCTCTAAAGATTATGTTATTATAACGTGCAGTTGTGTAAAATATTATCCAGTGATTTGGGTATCCCCTCCAGCCAAGACTCGGTGATGACATAGAAACTCCGGAGATCTTTATATATATATATTTTTATTTTGTGGGATAGGAGAGAAATTGTAATTTTAATTATGAAATTGGTGAGAATATTTATCAATAAAGTTGGCGGGTTTGTGATGTTGAATCTCCATCCTTCGATTTTCAAAATATACTTTTTATTTTTTTATTTTTTTAGTATTCAAATTTGTTAGAACACTCTAAAATTTTAAATATAAGTTTTTAGTACCCAAATTTTTAAGAATTGATTTAAAATGTCATTAAAGTATTTTTTTATTCTATATAATTATATATGACAATGAAGTTTAAAAAATAATTTTAGAAATAATAGGTATTTAAAAAAAATTATTTATCTAATTTAAAATGATGATAAAATTATTGTCAAGACATTTTGAACTTAATTTTAAAAACTCGGAGATTAAAGATTTTTTTTTTTTTTTTTTTTTTTTGAGAATTTAAGGACCAAATACATTTATTCTAAAATATTTGATGATTAAAATGCATGTTTTGAAATTTAAGTGACCAAAATCTCATATTCTTTAAAATTTGGGACTAAAAAGGGTAATTTTTCCATAAATTTATTAGATTTTTAAAATTAAATCTTATTTACACATTTTGTACTTTAATGGGCCATTTGGCTGAAAATTTTGTTCACATATAACAGGAATAAGGTGTTTGAGAAATAAAGATAAATATGTTTGGTGTGTCAACTTCAAATTTAAAATATGGAGGTTGATGGATATTTATGAAAATATTGTTAAAAAAGCATTTTACATAGTACATATATATTCCTTTTTTAAATGAGTTTAAATATTTATTATACATATCACATTCACATTAATTACATTTTCAATAGAAAAAGAAAGCAAAGTTTTGCTTGTTGATTATTTTTATTTTTCATGATTTTTTTATATTGTAATTGAAATTATCAATGATATCTTGACATGTCAATAAAAAATTTAATACCACGGGCACCTTAGAATAAGATGATCATAGTTTCTTCTCTCTTGCATGCACGCTAGTATTCTATAAAAAAAAATAATAAAATAAAATAAAAACTTTCAACCTACTTTTTCATTTCTAACTACTTTTTCGTAATTTTCATCCTCGACACAAATGGAACGAGAGAGTGAGAGTGGGAGAATGATAACATAAGACTAAAAATATGAGTGATGCAAAGATCGAGAATGAAAACGACTTATAGAAAAAGAAGGAATTAGATCTGATACAGAAATTAAAGAAGAGAAAAAAGAATGAAGAAGAAAAGGTGCATGTGAATATTAGCGGTGTTGGTGAATGGGGTTGAAGCAGTTTTTAGATCCAATCTATTTGCTTGGATTGTAAATTTTTTCAATCCAATTAATTCCTATTAAATGATGAACCCAACTCAATCAAACCCTAAAATATTTGAGTTGGATTGGCTATGCTCACTCGAGTTATTTAAATTTTTGTTCCACAAATAAGTAAAATGTTAATATGTAAAAAAATAATAATATTAATTTTGTATATTAAATTAATAACTCAATCTTGATTTATAGTATGAAAATTATTATTCCAAAGTGCTACAAAATTATTTTTAAGAGTTGTTGGAGAATAAGTTATCCATAAAATTAAAATAAATATATGTATATATAAGTTTATCATAAGTAAAAAAAAAAATATATACATTTTAAAATTAATAATAATTTCGGGTTGGGTTGAGTTATTTTATGTGAACCTATGACCAAACACAATCCATAAAATTTTTATTTAAGCCAACCTAAATCGTATGGATCAGATTGAGTTGATCGGATTTCTTTGAACATCTCTAGTAAATATATAACTTTCAATGAATCTTAACACTGGTCTTCATCATTAGTTTGAAGTTGATTTTTAACTTTGTGAAATAAATAATAATAATATTTTTATTTAAAAAATGTGCAATGTGAATATATTTATAAATTTGTAGAGGGAAGATTGACGATGATTAATCAGTTTAAAGACTAAGCATAAATGGTTCTGAGATTTATTTTTAGAAAAAAGATACTAAAGGATGTGGGATCAATAGATGGACCTAAATATCTCAAACTAGATTAATACATTCTTGACACATTCATCCTATCTCATATTCCATAGAGAGATAAGCAAATGATACTAAGGTACAAAGTAGACAGAATTATGAAGTGCTTGAGGTAAGCCACCAAAAGATAAGCAAAAGATTCTAAGGTACAAAGTAGACAGAATTACATAAAAGTGGCTAAGGGTGTTTGGATTGACTAGAGGAAAAAAAATATTTTTCAAAAAGTTTATTTTTATTTAAACAATTTCGATAAAAATTGATTAAAATACACTTGAAAAACTAGTTTGAGCGTTTGTTTTTAAATTAAACATTTGAAAATGTATTTAGCCAGATTGCGAGCATTTTCCCAAATTCGCATGCTACTATTTGAATTCTTTTTGAAAGTGCGATTATTTCTTTCAAGTTAGAGCGACCAACAAATAACAAAATGAATCGAAAATGATGATATTCCTCTCTATAGACAAATTCAAGCAACAAAGTTGGAAGTTTCCAGATTGGGGTATCTATTCCTTTTACATCTTCAGGGATAGGAAAGCAATTCTTGGTTTAGACATTGCAGGGTAGCCAATAACCTCTGGAATAAGCTTCAAAATACGTTGGTCATTACTATCAACAATATAATAGACCGACTCACTCTTTCCAAAAACCTATGTTTGAATTTGAATCCAACAAAAATAACATCATTTTCAATTCATCTGTCTATTTATATATAGTATTTCTATTCCATATGTGCTTCCATAGAGTTTTATCTCTCAATCCTAACATTCTCCCACTTGGAGATAAAACGACCATCTTGTCTCCCACTGCTACAAAACTCATCATCTTGACGAACTCCAAGACTAAGCTCTCACTACAACTGTTATCTCTAATCTTCTTGGCAAACTCCAAGGTTCAACATAAAACCTGTAAAATCAACAGAATAAAAATTAGAAAATTATTAGAAAATAACTGTAGCTCATCTGTTCTTGCCCCGAGATATGGACAAGCTATGTGGAACTGTCACCCAGACATAAAAGACAGTCACGTACTTTAATTTGAACTAAATGGTACCAATTGAGATCTTCTTCAATCATGAACACCTGTTCTTAAAAAAGATACACTCTGCAAATGGTTTGACTCCTTCCTTCAAATCTGCTACCAAGCTGAGGACTTTATCCTTGACCTTAGCAACTGCTTTGATCTTCCACTTTGATGCCCTTATTCTCTTCTGCGACTTTATCAATTGGGGGTTCATGATAGTCATCAAGTTTCTCTTTCTGACTTATAATTACTTTTGAACTGATGAACCTTGATCTGACTAATCAACACTGGCTATCATTGCTACTGGCTGAGCTATACCTCTACACTTGCCATCTACAACTTTAACTGGCATCCACCGTCTCTCTATTTCTTTGACAACACTAAAACGACATCTGTATAGTGGAGAGTTTCTGCGACTAACTGCCACTACTTGGGATCCCAACATAAGTTTACACCGATGACTGCCAAACTCATACCTGTGACTCTCATCATTCAATGTGCCAATAGAGATGAGATTTATCTTCATCCTAGGTACAAACTTGACATTTCGTAGTACTAACTTTCTTCAAACCTTGTCTTTAGATTAATGTTCCCAATCCTAGCAAATTTCAAAACTCTACCATTTTCCATTCTCACTAGACCACGATATTTTGATGTGAAAGATGTGAATAGATTCTTATCTGATGCTATATGAACAGAAGTTGCACTGTCAATTGTCCATTCAGATGAGTGACTATTTTTGTGTGTGTTACTCTTAGGCACAGACATCACTAATTAATTCTTCATTAGTTTCAACTAGATTTATCGTTACTTCTTTAGTTTTAACCAAATTTACCTACTATTTTCTGTTATGATCCTCTTCTAATTTTCTAGATTGATTTTTGAAGTGACCTTTCTTGCAAGAGTAAAAACACTATATCTCCTTATTCCTATTCTTTTACTTTTACTACTGCTACTCAATCCATCGTTTTTAAAGTCCACATTGCCTTTACCTTTAGTCACCACTAAAGCTGAACCTATAGTAGATCCTTTATTGCTGTCTTTCCTATGAATTTCTTCAGATATTACTAACTCACAAATCCCCGAAAACTTTAAAGTGTTATCCCCAATTGAATTAGACACTATAGTTTTCATGGTCTCCTAACTATCAGGTAAAGACATCAATAACTAGATAGCATACACTCATCAGTAAATTCTATCTTAACATATTTTAACTGATTAATTAAAGTAGTAATTACTCCCGCTGGCTACAAAACTAGCAAAATTCCTTGACAAACACATCCTGATGATTACAACTGCTTTTTCATTCAAGTTCTCTTAATCTTCATCTGAAATCCCCTTCAATCTCTCCTTTAATGCCTTATGCATATTCCAATATCCAAATTTTTTTCCATAAAATTTCATGATTCCCTCGAAACCTCTTGGCTCTAATAATCCCATGACTTCTAAACGTAAATGCTCTAATACTACTTGTTGGGAATTTATACTTAGATATAAATAAAATGCAAAAATTGAATTATATCTAAAATTTTCACTTTCACAAGTTAGAGCAAAAAAGATTATTGGTCATAAAACTACCAAATAATAAGGAGCACAAAAAAAAGAGAACGATATTGAAAATATACTGGTTTGCCCCAAACTCGAGACTACGTTTAGTCTTCAGCAACTGCAGGTTCTACTATGATGAAGATTGCAAAGTTAAAAAAAAAAAAGAAACTCACGCTACAAATCTCTCCTCAAATAACCCAATATAAACTATTTGATTTTCTATACCACAATTTAGTATCTTGGAATTAACAATAAAAGAGAAGCACACCAAATAAAAAACAAGAAGAGAAAGCACACCAAATAAAAAACAAGAAGAGAAATACATATTGTATTTTCAATAATCTCAATGCCACAACCGGACTACACACCGAACAACCTTGATATTGCCTTTGATTTTTGCAGCCACCAATTTGTCATCTACCTCTAAATTCGCACATAAACCCACTTATATATGTTTATATGTATGCATAATTAATAGGGGAATTGGAATGTATGACAAAATTTAAGGTTTTGAAAAATGTCAAAATCACGCAAGAATAAGATTTATGACAAGTCACGTGATCTGCACATGACCACAAATTTCTAAATTCCTGATTTGTCTTTGTTTGGTTCATAATTTTTGTTATTGATGAAACTACAAATACCAGGTAATTGTAGAATAAAACACAAGATCGAGTTATGTATAATTGTTGATTTCCTCAAGAACAACGGACCTGATTTTGTCCATGTAGTTAACCTAATCTCCATATTTTATTATTAACTTTGATTATGTTTAACAACTTTTCGAATTAATTTCACCTAAATTGAATATCCAGATTTTTCTACCAAATTAATATTTTAAATACCCATATATTATTAAATTTTATTTTATCTAATCAAATTTCAAATTTATTCAAATATTTGAATGGTTTTTCATTACTTTTTATATATTCAATTTTATTCAAATCTTTGAATTATTTTTCATAATTTTGTACATATATTCTTAATAAATTAGTTGTATATTTTTCATATCCTTGAAGGATTAAATTGTTTTGTATACTATTTTTGCTATTATTTTAACAATTTTCATAATTTTATACATATATTCTTAATAAATTAGTTGTATATTTCTCCTATCCTTGAATTACCATTTTTTACGAAGTGACATTTTTTTTTTCCAAATCGTTAAAATATTCTTCATTTTTTAAAAAATCAAATTTAGCACTTATCATATTATTATAGTTATGTTTATAAAAAATTTCACCAATTAACTAACATATAGTTACATATATAGTGTAATAGTAATATGAAACTATAAGATTTAATTATTTTACATTTATACATAATTGTTTATGAGACTTTAACCATAATTTTTTTTTTTGTGATTCGTTATTATAATAAAATTTTGTATCTTCCTGATTTTTCTCCATGATTATCCATCTAAATCTATCTTTTGTCATCAAATTTGATTTTATCTTATTTATTGTCGATTTATTTATACATTTTCTTCATCAAATTTATTTTTATGATATTCCTTTTTAATTTATTTATATATTTTATTATCAAATTCAGTTTTTTGTTACATTCTTTTTTTCAAATTGATTCAGTTTTATCTAATTCTTTTTCAATTTTTCTAAATATATTTAGGGATTTGTATTTTTATCATGGTTTAATTATTATTTTTTATTTCATACATTTTTTCTTTTATATTATTCCTAATTTATTTTTTTAAAAATGCAATATAATAATATAGTAATATATCATTGGTATATAAACTGTAATATTTCGAAATCTTGTGAATTTAAATTAATTATCTCAAATTATTGGATTTTATTTCTTTGAATTTTGTATTTTAGTGTAAAAAACTAATGTAATTGAGCAGATAATACATTTAAATTTATTTGATATGAGATTTGGAAATTTTGCATTTATGTTGATAAAAGATTTGAAGTTTGTAAATTTTACATTTAAGAGGGAAAACTATAAACAGTCAACCTTACTTGGAATATATATATATATATATATATATAGATTTTATCTTTTAACAACCCAATAAATTTTAAATTGAGTTTGAAATGTCTAGATTTTGTTTTAGAATTCAATTTTAATATAATTCAAATCAATAAAAAGGAAAAAAAGGAAAAAAAAAAATATAACCCTATGGACTACAACTTCTTTCTCTTTTCCAATTTTTATTGTTCTACCATTATTGTAAGGTGTGTTTTTTTTTTTTCCTTTCTCATAAACTTGTAATCAACAGCCATACAACTCCAATATATGATTTTTTTCCTTCAATCGTTTCTTATTCTATGTGACGGTGTGTTTTGTGGTCATTCGACGAAAAGGAAAACCGAAGGAAAAGGTGTTGTGGTTGCATGAAGAAATTCTCAAATCCCTAATTTCTTTTTGAGAGGAAAACTGAGGAAGAGGTGGTGAAGTTTTTCAAATCTTAGTTTATTTTTATTTTTTATTTGAGTTGCGGGTGGTTTTGGTTTTATGTTTTTTTTAAAAAAATTTCTATGAATGCTTAATCGTAGTAATCATAGGTACGTGTTGATTGGACCTTTGGTAGGCTACATTGGTTATCATGGTAATTGTTTAATTATAGTGTATTTGAAGGTTTTTGCTTCAACTTATGAACATTAGGTATTTATTTATAAGTGACGGCAGTTTTGACAATTTATCATTATTATTTTTTACTATTTACTTCGATTTTACCATTTTCACAATTAATTTTTTTTTTTGCTATTTTTTCAAATGAAACCTCCAAATTTACTATTTATCTGGTCAACCCTAATTAGTAATCTAAAATGTATATGTGCCACCCCAATTTGTTACTTCATGAAAACAACTTTCCCTTTCAATTTTGACTTCGGTCAAAATTAATTAACTCATTATCTATCTATCTATCTATATATATACATATATATATATATATATATTTTGCATCATATATGTTTTCATAGAGTTTTGCCTCCGCAATCCCAATACTTAGAAGAAAGAAAGAATAATTAGTAATTGGTTGTGTTTTCTTATGCAATGAAATTTTTTTGCTTTAGTTCCTACACTTTTAAAAATATTAATTTGTTTTGGTCTTAAAACATTCAAGTTTGATATATTTTGGTCTCTAAAATTTTAAAATATCTATTATAGTGTACAAACTTTTATTAAATAATAATTTTGGCTATTGCTATGTTACATTATGTTTCAATCCACTTTGCCTAATATTTGCGTCAAACATAATAAAAGAAGAAAAAGATAATGTTCCTCCCATTGAATCTGAATAGTTGATCATTCAAAGCTAGCAGACACACAAAGAAGATTTGTTTTGGATGGGCAAAAAGAAGGAAAAAAGGTTATCTCAATGGCAAGGAATTTAATTTAAATATAGATATAAATTATAATTATTGCGTGGATGAAGTTAAGTAAGATAACTAAGCTAGGCCTTTAAAGAAAAAAAAAGAGAAGAAACTAATGAAGAAAATAGATCAATAAGTGCACTCGAGCATCTTAATTAGATTGATATATTCATAACATCTTCATCATATCTCGAATTCAAATCTAAAAGAAGAATATCATTGCTGATGGGAGCTAGAGAAAAATTTACTGAAAGCAAGAAAGAACAATACAATCAACAAAATATGCTTGGTCCAAAATGTTGTGCTTTTTTAAAAATTAAAAGAATAATATTGTCTCAACAATTCAACATCAAATAAATAATCTTTGAAGGGCCTTGAAATGACTTTTCAAATATTTAAAAATCTTTTCTTTCATTTATTATTTCTTTTAAATGTCGAAAAGTCATTACAAAGAATCATCCCAAATTATATTCTTGGACTTTAATAACGAGCAATCACAAAATAGGCAATTTCGTTATGATATTGAAAGGCAATTAGAGAATGTGTTTGGTAATGTTTGGGTGAAGGGATAGATGGGGAGATATTTTGTCCATTCCTCGTAAAGATGTTGGAAGTGAAGTGAGAAATGGGTGGTTTTTCGAAAAGGTAGAATTGTGTTTTGAAGGCATGGAGAATGGGAAGGTTGTGAAATTTGGAGGTGGAGTTTAACAAGTAATTTCAAAATTATTAGTTTTTTGTTGGAATATCTTGAATTTGTTATCTGGTGCTTTGAACGACCTAATACGGGGGTCTTCCTCTGCCCGTGGACATAATTAACGCACTGTTAGTGAATCACATAAATCTGTACATTGATCTTAACTATTCTTTTACGTTTTTCTGCATTCTTTACTAATCGATTTTGTAATACTTTATTTACTTTCAAAGCTAACCAATTTAATATAGATGTGAAAGTTCTCATGTGTGGTGGGAAATAAAAAACATACATTACCCTCCAAGTTTTGAGTTTTTTGGGTAGGAGAGTCCTAAAAATGCATGCACTACTACAAAAATTGTATTACTTGACATTTTTTCGCAGTCAAGTATTAGTGTTACTTGACATTTTTTGAAACGTCAAGTAATCCAGTGTCATGAATAAGAGAATTTTTTGACTGGTTGAAAGCATCAAGTTGTAATTTACTTGTATTGGATTTTATGTCCTATAACTTGTAGTTTGTAAATCAATGAACATATTCTGTTTTATTTTTCGATAACATTGTTATTGAAATTGTAATCTTGAATTCAATAAACTAAGGTCCTGAGACTATGTAATGTAGTTTGAACTTTATGTAGTGACATAAAGGTAGATCAAGTTCAAATATATAGTCAAAATGGTCTATAGTATATGAATAAGGTTGGACACCTTATTCTGAGGACACAATGGATGCAGCCCATTTTATAGTTAGTACAAACGATGTGATCCTAAATTGTTCATGTGGAGACATGAAAGTGGGGGCATCTTATGTAAAGAGTTTACATAAGACTGAACCATGAAGTAGTCATGTTTTACGTTCTAAATGCCGTTTTATGTATAAAACTGACTATTTCGTTAATTGATGACCTAGGCAACTTAATCTTAATCCTGAGCTAACTGAACTCCTGTTCACTCAAAATTATCCTTAGATCTGCATAGGTGAGGGCAGCTCATTATCGTTGGCGCAATAAGCCTCCCATTTCAGGGGTAAGATCAGGTAGATAGCTGGGAACATAGGGTGTAAGATGGAATTCACTCCTACCCGTTATAGGGATAATAGATAGGTTGTTCCCTTTAGTACTGAATCCAAGTCTTGAACAAGGGGCCCCACCCTCTCCTTGGCCCGAGAGGGGTTCGGTTTATAGGTTGGACCTTAAACCAATTGTTCATTAGAGGATTAGTGAAACTTAAAGAAATGATGTAGTCTTGAGGGGTAAAACGGTTTTTGTGACCCAACCGAGATTATAAACAACCTGTGAAGGATTAGCTTACTAATCATGGTTATATCATATGGACACAAATATATCTATAGTGAGGAGAGTGCAACTACGGGACTATAGTGGAATGACCCATAATTTATAGGTCATGATCTATAGGCCAACTAATCTCGGATCGTTGGAGCCCATGATCTATAGGTCTATTAGGTTCCCCTACTAGCTCATATAGAATAAACTTAGAACAGTATGATAGAATAATTCGAATTATTCGAATTAGGTGAAGAGAGAGAAACCGACAAGTATATGTGATATAGTGGTCTGTTTTTCGGTTTAGAAATACAGCTTTAATATTTAAATGTGATTTAAATATCAAGAATATGAATACATTCATATTCGGAAGCTCGGAAATAATGAAAATGGTCAAAGATGTAAAAAGTCAAAGAGTTGACTTTTGACTTTGAAAAGTCAAACTTTGACTGACCTTATATTCAAATGTGATTTGAATTTCGAGAAAATGAATGCAGATTTATGCTCGAGAGGTCAAAATTAGTCAACATGGAAAAAATCATAAAAAGTCAAAATGTTGACTTTTTGGTCAAAGTTTGACCTTGACAAAATGACTATTTTGCCCTTTGACTAAAGTTAGTGGGAAAATCCAAACTTTTGTTGGATAATTCCACTAACAAAATAGTGGGCTAGCTGTTGGCTTATAGTGGAGACATTAAGCCCATATAGATAGTGGATTCTAGGTGTTGGGTTTTTATGAATTTGTTACTTAATTTTGCATAACCCTTTTCTATAAATATGGGCTTTTCAATTTGGATTAAAAACTTTTGCCACTTTTGTCAAAATAGTTTTCAAAATTGGGCTGAAAAATAAAAACCCAAACCCAACCCAAAATCTATCTTCTAATTCCATCTCTTTCTATCTCTCAGGTTCTTCATCCATCGAGTCCCACAACCCGATTCTGAGTCCAAAGGATAGTAGGTCAGCTCTAGTGGTGGTCCGTTCGTGTTCGGGTGGAGATGAAAACGTTTCGGGAGCTTCAAAGTTAATTTCTTAAAAAAAAAATTCCTAATTAATTAAGTAGGGTTGCATGCTAATTTCCTTTTGATGAAAAGCAATTAGAGTGTAATTAGATCCTTATTCCACTACGTATGTCTCGTGTTCCATTATGTGGTATCAGAGCATGTTTTAATTACACTCAATTATTTTTGGTGAGTAGTTTTTTCTTTTTATTCAAAGGTTGAATGAAATATGGACTAAAGTGGATTTATTATGATTTTGGCATGGTTTTCTTTAAATTTCTTGTAAAAATTTGTAATTGCTCACATGTTTATGAACATCAATGTGTGAAAAAGGGTCTGTAAATTTGTTAGAGTCATTAGAGTTGAAATTAGGTTGTAATTACTCGATTCCGGGAGAGAAGACAGTAGCAAAATTGAAGCGATTTTGCTCACAGACCCGAATTAGCCTCCAGACCTGAGAGAGTGTTCCCAGACCCGACACGAGCAGCGATCCGACCTGGTTTGAAGAAGCCCCACGCAAATAGAAGAATATCATTGCTTCAAAGAGGAGGTAGCGAAAAATTTACTGAAAGCAAGAAAGAATAATACAATCACAAAATATGCTTGGTCCAAAATGTTCTTTTTTAAAAATTAAAAGACAATAATATTGTCTTAACAATTCAACATCAAATAAATAATCTTTGAAGGGCCTTGAAATGACTTTTCAAATATTTAAAAACCTTTTCTTTCATTTATTATTTCTTTTAAATGTCGAAAAGTCATTACAAAGAATCATCCCAAATTATATTCTTGGACTTTAATAACGAGCAATCACAAAATAGGCAATTTCGTTATGATATTGAAAGGCAATTAGAGAATGTGTTTAGTAATGTTTGGGTGAAGGGATAGATGGGGAGATATTTTGTCCATTCCTCGTAAAGATGTTGGAAGTGAAGTGAGAAATGGGTGGTTTTTCAAAAAGGTAGAATTGTGTTTTGAAGACATGGAGAATGGGAAGGTTGTGAAATTTGGTGGTGGAGTTTAACAAGTAATTTCAAAATTATTGGAATATCTTGAGTTTGTTATCTGGCACTTCGAACGACCTAATACGGGGGTCTTTCTCTGTCCCATGGATATAGTTAACGTACGGTTAGTGAATCACGTAAATCTATATGTTGATGTTATCTATTCTTTTATGTTTTTTGCATTCTTTTCTAATTGATTTATTAATACTTTATCTACTTGCAAAGCCAACCAATTTAGTATAGATGGGAAAGTTCTCATATTTGGTGGGAAATAAAAACATACACTACCTTCCAAGTTTTGAGTTTTTTAGGGTAGATGAGTCCTAAAAATGCATGCACTACTACAAAAGTTGTATTACTTGACATTTTTTTACAGTCAAGTATTAGTGTTACTTGACGTTTTTAAAAACGTCAAGTAATCCAGTGTCAAGAATAAGAGAATTTTTTTACTGGCTAAAAGCGTCATGTTGTAGTTTACTTGATATGTTATAACTGTTAAGTATATGAGATTTGTTGACTTATTTTAACTATTAAGTATCTAAATTCTTGACATTTATAATATGAATCAAGGTTTTCATAACTTGACAATTTTTACTTGTCAAATGTATTTCTTCTTGACATCCAAAAACTGACAACTTAATGAATACTTGATACGTTTTGTTTGTCAAGTTTGTATGTGTGTGTGTTTTTTTAAATTTACTATTAGAAATTACCTATATAATTGCTCCTGTTTTGAGGTCCAACAATCACATTGATACTTGGGGTTGATGCCTTAAATCTCATGGGTCCTATAGTTTGTAATTGTAATGTATAAACATTTTATTTATTTAATAAAAAATGAGATGTTTTATTCGACATTAGTAGCATTAACTAACAAATCAATAAACTAACATCCAATGTTATCTTCTATAGCTTAAACATGTATGTAGAGACATACAGATGGATCATGTTTAAGTGATAATCTAAATGGTCTGGAGTAGATAGATAAGGTTGAATACCTTATCTTGGTGACACTACGAATATGACCTGTTTTGTAGATGTTACAATTACTGTAAAGTGTTACAAACGATCTGATCCTAATCATTCATGTGGATACATGTGAGCGAGAATATTCTATACAAAGAAGTTTGTATAAGACCGGACCATGAAATGACTAGTCTCGTTATATAACACTGTTAATAATAGAGACTTACATTTCACCAGGATGACCATAGGTGACATGACTTGAATCCTGAATGAGTTGTGAACTTCTGTCTATGAAGGCGGTCCTTTGATTTGTATGGGCGAGAATGGCCAGATTGCCGACTCAATAAGCCTACCATTTTGGCGATTCATCTAATAGGGGAGCTGGGAACACAACTACACAAGACGGAATTCACTCATTCCTTAACGTCTAGGTAAGTAGATAAATTGCTCCCTAAAGGCTGATTTCAGGGTTTGAACAATGTGGCACTACACCCTCTCTTGGCCCGAGAAGGGTTTGGTCATAGTTGAACTATGACTTATTGTTCATTAGAGGGATTAGTGGTACTTAAGGAGTTAGATGTAACTATAAGGGCAAAACGGTAATTTTGGCCCAACTGTACTTACGAGCAATTTGTGAAGGGCCATCGCACTGTTGGCTAGAGCTGTCGATCCTTAGTGGAGTGACCGATAGTTAATGGATGTTGTATAATTTAATTTGAATAATTTAATTAAAGAAGCTTAATTAATTATTCAAGTACCATTGAAACTTCAATTTACAGGTCCATAAAGTCCCATTTGTAGCTCAATAGGGATTAATGAGAATTAATTTTGGTTGCTCAAATTAATTGAGAGAATTACTTATATGTGATATAATTAATTTTTTTACTCTATATAATTATATATGATAATGAAGTTTAAAAATAATTTTAGAGATAATAAGTATTTTTTAAAAAAATTATTTATCTAATTTAAAATGATAATAAAATTATTGTCAGGACATTTTACACTTAATTAAAAAACTCGGAGGCTGAAAGAAATATTTTTGAGAATTTAGGGACCAAATACATCTATTCTAAAAAATTTGATGACTAAAAAGGCATGTTTTGAAAATTAAGGAACCAAAATCTCTTATTCTTTAAAATTTGAGACTGTAATTTTTTCATAAATTTATTAGATTTTTAAAATGAACTCTTATTTACACAATTACACATTTTGTACTTTAACCGGCCAATTTGGCTCAAAATTTTGTTCTCATATAACAGGAATAAGGTGATCGAGAAATAAAGATAAATATGTTTGGTGTGTCAACTTCAAATTTAAAGTATCTATGTTGATGGATGTTTATGAAAAAATTGTTAAGAAAAGCATTTTACATAGTTACATAGTTTATGAAAAAGAAAACATTTTAAATGAGTTTTAAATATTTATTATACAATATCATATTCACACTAGTTACATTTTGTTGATTATTTTTATTTTTTTTATGATTTTTTACCATGTAATTAAAAATGTCATAATATCTTGACATGTCGATAAGAAATTTAATACTATGGTCACCTTAGAATAAGATGGTCACAGTTTCTTCTCTCTTGCATGTATGCTAACATTCTACCAACAAAAACAAAAATGTAAAAACTTTCAGCCTACTTTTTCATTTCTAACTACTTTTTCGTAATTTTCATCATCAACAAAAATGGAACGAGAGTAAGGGCGGGAGAATGATAACACAAGACTAAAAATATGAGCAATGCAAAGATTGAGAATGAAAATGACTTATAGAAAAAAAAAGGAATTGGATTTGATACAAAAATTAAAGAAGAACAAGAAAAATAGAGAAGAAAAAAGACAATATACATGAGGAGAAAATGCAAAAGAAAAAAAGAATGAAGAAGAAAATGTGCAATGTGAATATTAATGGTGCTGGTGAGTTGAGTTGATGCACTTTTTACACTCAATTCAATTGATTGGATTCTAAACTTCAACCCAACTAATCCTTATTAAATGATGAATCCAACTTAATCCAACCATAAACATTTGAGTTGAGTTGGTTTTGGTTACTCAACTTATTTAAATTCTTGTTCTACAAATAAGTAAAATATTAATATGTAAAAAAAATGATTTAATTAGTTTTGTATATTAAATTAATATTAATAACTCAATCTTGATTTATAGTATGAAAATTATTATTCCAAAGAGCTAAACAATTGTTTTTAAGAGTTGGAGAATAAGTTATCATAAAATTAAAATAAATATATGTGTGTTCGCACGAGATTTCAATAGAAATTTATTTCGTGGAACTTGAACTTTGTATTTGTATTAATTTTGTGGAAAGTGAGTACAATCTTTATTACATAGCATTTTGATGTTTTCAAAATAAACTATAATCTTTAAGCTGGTTGTTCTTCTTGAACGATCGACCTTTGGGCTTGTTGATCTTTTGGGTGATTGGCCTTTGGGCTTGTTGATCTTCTTGATGATCGGCCTTTGGACTTGATGATCTTCTTGGATGATCGTCCTTAGGCTTGTTGATCTTCTTGGATGATCGACCTTTGGGCTTTTTGATCTTCTTAGATGATCGACTTTTGGGCTTGATGATCTTCTGGGATGATCGGCCGTTAAGCTTGTTGATATTCTTAGATGATTGACCTTTGGGCTTGTTGATCTTCTTGGACGATCGACCTTTGGGTTTATTGATCTTCTTGGATGATCGGCCTTTGGGCTTGTTGACTGATAACTGATAGAAATGCTAGTTATTATAAGCCTTTTACTTAGAATCATGAGGGCTAATAAGTAGAAAATGCAGTGATAATACTTAGAATTTTCGAAAAATTTAGTTTTGCGTCAATTAGCACCTAAATTCTTACTGACCCCAATATTATGCGTTACTCCATGCCAAAGCGTCTATTTTTGTAGCTATCGCAGGAATCAAACGCATGCGTTTGAAATAAGCAATCGCAGACAAACGCATGCGCTGAAGCCAGACGATCAAAACCCACCAAGAGGTGTGCGTTGTGCGAGTATAGTGAGTTAATCCTCTTTGCTTGGTGAAAGGCTGTAGCAATGCTTGTCTATGGGATGTTGCATTGCTTGTCTATAAGTTAAATAGCTGCGTCTAACTGCCCGAGAAGGTAAGAGATGGAACGCACTAAAGCAAAGTTCGCATTGTTCCTAGAAATAGGCACAATCTTATGCTCGACGCAACCATGCACTATAGAGATATAGTCATGTGGCTGATCACCGACAGGTGCCGATGCGTTAGTGCCATAAGTTGGGATTACTCGAGCGATTTAAGATAATAAACATTACTATGCATTAATGGTTGTTGTGTCTCTACCTATTCTCATCACAAGTCTTCTATTGCTCAATCTGTTTAGTTAGGAGTAGGAGTAGTGTATAAATCCCTTAAACTTCTTTTTATTTTTTATTCATCACCTCAAACGCATTGCTTCACAAGCATTATTGAGTGACAAGTCCCTGTGTTCGACCTCGGATTACCCGAGAAACTTGCGTTTGTGTTATACTTGGCACGAGCGTAAGAAAACTTGTGATAGGAACGCGTGGTCATTGCATACTAAATTAACGCATCTTCATTCTGACGCATGACCTTGGACGTATGGGTGTAAACGCATAAGCCATATCTAACGCATGATTTCATGTACAAACCCATCCGTCCTTAATAATAAAAATAAACAATCTTTCCTAAACCAACAAGTTTTTGGCATCGTTGCCGAAGACTTGGCAGCTAATGTTTTGTGAAGTTTTTGTGTTTTCGCAGGCACCCTTTCAATCTTAGGCGTATTATAGATTGTGCGACCAAGCTGCAAACAATATTTGAAGTATAGGCGATGCGTCGAATGTCAAATATTGACCCTGAGATAGAAAGGCTATCTGTCGCATGAGCTGAAAGCAGTTTTAGGCGCATGTCAACC
>NC_052360.1:62701527-62708679 GCF_009727055.1 Benincasa hispida | reverse complement strand
ATCATCGCGGTCCAACAATTGCTGGAAATTCCAATGGTCAGGGCGAGCCCCTTGACCCAAGCAGTTGAGAACCATCTCCTACATGGGAGACTTCTTGCGGTGACAACACTCCAATTTCTCCAGGGACGTCTTTCTACTCTTATCTTTTACATTGCTTTCTCAGTTTAGTTTATATTTTTATTTATTGTTATTTTGGAAATGTGGCTACTTCCTTGGTTTGTGTGCGTTTGCTTTCTTATAGTGCGATAATAACTCTCCTCGGTGCGCAGTTACAACGGAAGAATCTCTCCACATCTTCAATTGACATGGCTTCAATCACATGCATTCCAACGCATTGTTGCATGCATGTATTCTACTTAAAGTTATGTTCTTGTTATCTTTTATGTCTTATCTTTTTGAAATTTCTCTTTCTGACTGCGGTTTTTGCGATGTATCTATATGGTACAAATAATTCTCCGCGTCCTTGAACTAGTATCACAAGGGTCTCCATACTTTTAATAGCTGTCCTCAAATTGTGAAAGTCTATAGTTTTATTGTGTGCAAACCCTTGCTCAAAACATTTGTTATCACATTCCTGTTGTATGTTTGTTTTTAGCTTGTAGTGAGAACACTGCCACCCTCATAGGTTTGGGGGGTTGAGCAGACGGTCTCGGAAGAATATGCGTTCATCACATTGCAGACATTTCCTTTTAAAAAAAAAAATTGTAGAAAATAACAAGCTCCCACTGCAATGCAATGGGTAACCATATTAGACAAGAGTTGATGTTGTGAAAGGCCACTTACCCGTAGTTGGATGCCCGCATGATAGACTCCGTGGATTGCCCATACCGCGACAAAAGCATCAGTGAGCCATAACGCAATCATGATAGCTGTCGGCGTTTAAACTCTATAAATAGCCTTTTGGACCTTCATTTTAAGACATCCGAATTTTTGCCTCAAGGCAGAGGTTTGTGATCATAGATGAGAGCTTAAGCAAGATTTTCAGTGAGAATTCTTCATCTCCACAAATCAGACCGAATGATGATTGGAGCTTTCATTGGAGATACAGCTTGAGAGAGACATCTCCACTATTCATCCATGGCACCACCGGCAGCCTTGACGTAGAGTCGTTCCTTTCTCTTCTAATCTCTGTATTGTGTTACGTTTTAGCTTAAGATATTAAGACATTTTGTGATCAATGCAAATCTTGACTCCTTCATTACCGTCTTCATCATCATCTTCATCTCTATCATAGTTTATCTTTAGCGTTTATTTATCAGAGGCAATCGCATGCTTAATCGTGTAGCCTAGAGATAGGACGCATGTAGCAACCCACCGAGAGGTGTGCGTTGTGTGAGTATAGTGAGTTAATTCTTTTTTCTTGGTGAAAGGTTGTAGCAATGCTTGTCTATGGGATGTTGCATTGCTTGTCTATAAGTTAAATAGCCGCGTCTAACTGCCTAAGAAGGTAAGAGATGAAATGCACTAAAGCAAAGTTCGCATTGTTCCTAGAGATAGGCACAATCTTATGCTCGATGCAACCATGCACTATAGAGATATAGTCATGCGGCTGACCACCAAGAGATGTGCGATGCATTAATGCAATGAGCTGGGATTACTCGAGCTATTTAAGATAATAAACATTACTATGCGTTAATGGTTATTGTGTCTCTACCTATTCTCATCACAAGTCTTCTATTGCTCAATCTGTTTAGTTAGAAGTAAGAGTAGTGTGTAAATCCCTTAAACTTCTTTTTATTTTTCTATTCATCGCCTTAAACACATTTCTTCACAAGCATTATTGAGTGACAAGTCCCTATGTTCGACCTCGGATTAACCGAGAAACTTGCATTTGTGTTATACTTGGCGCGAGCGTAAGAAAACTTGTGATAGGAACGCGTGGTCATTGCATACTAGATTAACGCATCTTCATTCCGACGCATGACCTCAGACACATGGGTGTAAACGCATAAGCCATGTCTAACGCATGATTTCATGTACAATCCCATTTATCCTTAATAATAAAAATAAACAATCTTTTCTAAACCAACATTGACCTTTTTGGATGATCGGCCTTCGGGCTTGTTGATCTTCTTGGAGGATTAGCCTTTGGGCTTGTTGATCTTTTTGGATGATCGGCCTATGGGCTGATGTTCTTCTTAGATGATCGACCTTTTGGCTTGTTAATCTTCTTAGATGATCGACCTTTGGACTTGTTGATCTTTTTGGAGGATCGACCTTTGGGCTTGTTGATGTTCTTGGATGATTGGTCTTTGGGCTTGTTGATCTTCTTGGATGATCGACCTTTGGGCTTGTTGATCTTCTTAAATGATCGACTTTTGGACTTGTTGATCTTCTTGAATGATCGACTTTTGAGTTTGTTGATCTTCTTGAACGATCGGCCTTTAGGCTTGTCGATCTTCTTGGATGATCAGTGCTCGCACAAGGCTTCTAGAGAAACTTGTTTCGTGGAGTTGAACTTGATGTTGATTTGATGCGATGTGGTTCGATCTTTAGTACTTCATCTTTTGATTCTCTCTCGATTGAATGCGTACGCTTGATGTGTAGAAGCGGGGCATGTGAATGTTCTTGAGCTTCGAGTCCTGGAAGAATGCTTGTATCTCCAAAGGACTTCAGTCTTCAAGTGCGATTAGATTGCTTATACCTTCAAAGGACTTCGGTCTTCAGAACTATCTTCAGAGCATTAGTGTCTTCTGATCTTCAAAGCTTTGATATGTCTTCTGATCCTCAGAGCTTTAATGTCTTCTGATCTTCAAAGCTTTGGAGGAGTTATGTTCTTAAGATCTTTGGAGCTTCAAACTTCAGATCTTCAGAGAGATTTTGCTTTCAATTCCTCCTCCCCAAATAAAGAGATAAGACCTCTATTTGTAGAGGTTTCTCATGGGTCTTACATGGGCTTAGACTTAATTATTTTATTGGGCCCAAATTGGGTGTGGGTTTAAGTTGAGCTTGGGCCCATTTGTTGTTGGGCCGAAATACTGGGCTTGAGCTTAATCTTTAATTTTAACCCAAAATTTCACCATGGGTTTGAATTAGGTTAAGCCTGAGCAACTTTAATTATTCCACCCAATCCAACTTATAATTTTTCTGATTGGCTCGGGTTTTCATTGATGATGTGACAACTCGTGATTTGCCGAAATTTTGCATTCAACAAATGCCCCATTTTCGAGATTTATGCACATCTACGTGGATGAATCTTGAAAAAGATAATTTGAAATCAAAGTATGATTTTGACTTCTTTAATTTGATGCATCATCTTGATCAAGATATGAGAATTTAGCTCAAAATTTTGATTTAACATTTTCTTGACACATTTTAGGCCATATAAATAAAAAGATGAACTTTAGTTCCTGACTTTCTTGTTTAAGAGTAAGCTTTTATTTGAACTATAGTATAAAATGCCATATAAATAAANCTATAGTATAAAATGCCATATAAATAAAAAGATGAACTTTAGTTCCTGACTTTCTTGTTTAAGAGTAAGCTTTTATTTGAACTATAGTATAAAATTTATGTTCCACCATAATTGTAATTGAATTTTGAGTAATATCCCAAATACTACCATTTTTTTTAGATTTCAAAATATACTAAATTCTTGATACAAATTTGAAATAGAATTTTGACTTCGTCTTTCTCTTTCCTTCAACTTTGATTTGGTAAAGCTTGAAGTACAACATATTTTGATTTGAGGAAACACTTAAGTTATGCCAAAATTTTGACACTGGGGTAAAATTTGGTTAGTACGCCAAATCTTGGTCTAAATTTGGAATATGATTTTAATTTTATTCCAATTTTGATTTGGCATCAAATTTTGAGTGATTTTGAATATAATTTGAATTCACTCCAAAAATATGGTTTAGATTGGAATCTAACTGTCCATTTATACAAATATTAGAATATACCAAACTTTGAGAGAAGAATTCTACCCCCAATTTCGGCCTTTAATTTAATTTGATTTTTACTCAAACTTTGATAATTTGGAGGAAATTTCTAACACACCAAAATTTGAGGTGAGCTAAAATGAAGTCTTAAAAAAGAAATCTAACGAAGTAAATATTTGAATTTTAGGTTGCATTTAACGAATCACAACTTCCAACAATTTCTCAAAATTTCCAAGCGGTTGAGAAAAACGAGTTTTTTCTATTTGAATTTGAGATCTTTGTGTTAGGGTTGATACCCTAAAGTCTCGTGTCCTATAGTTTGTAAACAGTTTGTACGAACGCTTTTGTTGTTAATATATGATATTTACTTCACATCTTGTATTTTTGCTCAGTTACTTGTTTTATTTGCTTTACCATAAATCAATAAACATAAAATTCCTGGTTATCTGTATACGACTCAAGCATGTATGTGGTGACATACAAATAGATCATGTCTTGAGTGATAACCAAAATGGTCTGTAGTATATGGATAAAGGAGGGAAACCTTATCCTGGTAACGCTATGGATGTGGCCCGCTTTGTGGAATGGTCACAAGTGTTGTGACATGTCACAGATGGTTTGATCCTGATCATTCGTGTTGGGGATATGCGAGCAGGGGCATCCTATACAAAGAGTTTGTATAAGACCTGACCACGAAGTGTTAACGTCTCGTTATATAACACCGTTCATGACAAAGACTTCACTTCACTAGGATGACCATAGGTAACATAACCTTAATCCTGAGTGAGTTGGTAACTCTTGCCATTGAAGGTAGTCCTTTGATTTGTATGGGTGCGAGTGGTCAATTCGCCGATTCAAACCTACCATTTTGGGGATTCATCTAATTTGGGAGCTGGGAACTCAGCTACACAAGATGAAATTCTCTCCTTCCCCGAGGCAGGCGTAAGTAGATAGATTAGGCTCTCCTTAAGAAGCTAATTCCGAGCTTGAAACGATGTGATACCACACATAATACTTTTTGGCCTGAGAGGTGTTCACAGCATAGTTGGACTTATCGTTTGTATTGTGCATTAAGAAAAACTAAGGAATGAGATGTAACTACAGGGCAAAAACGGTAAATTGGCCCAGTTTCTACTTACGAGCATATCTGTGGGGGAAAAGGGGGGGGGGGGGGGGTTTTTTTTTTTTTTTTTTTTTTTTTTCAATTTTCGTTTCTAAAACTTTTTCATTTTTGGGGGGATTTGGGGTTTATTATCGATGACACAGGAAATATATCTGTGTGTAAGAAGAGTTCAACTGTTGATCTTTAGTGGAATGCCTGATAAGTTAACGAATGGTGGATCTCGTGGCTAAAGAGTTTAGTCAACTATCAAACGAACCATTTGGAGCTTCGAGGCCACAGGCTGCCATTAGGTCCCCTGGGGTAGCTTGGATAAGTCGGAAACCCAGGTATCTTGGGTTAATTTTGTGAAAATGTTCAAATGACAAAGGAATTTGTTCGATTATATATGAATAATTTGAAACTGCGTTCAATTATATTATTGATATAATTGGCTAAATTGTTTTAAATATATTATTAGAGGAAATTAGATATAAATATGATTTTATATCAAGTAGAGAGAAAATACTATAGTAGATATGTGATATCAAACTATAAGATAAAAATATAATATGATTATATTAATTAATTAATTAATTGGTTAATTATATGATAATTAAGCCAATTTTCACGTTTGGACGTGGGTTAGTGGGCTGAGTCGGTTAATATAACCGATGAGTTAAAATGAAAAAGGTTTTCATTTTGATCGCTCCGTCATTCAATCGCCTGAAGAGAAAAGTGAGAGCGCGCATTGATAGAAAGTAAAATGATCGCTTAAGCATTTTGAAAGACTATACGATAACTCTTCTCTACCTAAACGATCGCACACTGTCACCTACACGATCGGATAGCTTCTCTAAACGATCGTATAGTGTGCCGATTTTACTAAACGATCGTGTACTTTTTCCTAAACGATCGTTCAGTAAATACTACACGATCTTATAGCTTCTCCTAAACGATAAGCAGTCTGCTATGCAATAGAGTTTTTTTCCTCTGTAAGGATGATATTTTATGCGATACTTCGTTCTAAGAGTATGCGTTGATAGTGATATGCTCGTAGAATGCGATGAAGTAGTGTGTGTCACAAGTTTCCTTGCACTGAAACCAAGTATAATTCCACCGCAAGTTTCTCAGAATGATCCAAGGTCGAATACAGAGATTGTTTTCGTTAATGCGATACTTATGTGATACATGCGACCAGTTCAAATAATGAATAAAGAATGTTGGTTTGTACAAAAATATAAATTGGATGAAGTAAAAATGCGTCGTAAAGTAAATATGCGTTGATAAAGAAAGTTCTAAGCTACTATGATACACGATATACGATACATGATGCATGGTTTTGAGGTCGAGAACTAACAGTGAAGTTGTACAAATGAATCGATGTATGAGTTGGCAAGTCTTATGAATGAAGCAGAAAGAGAAAGAGTAAAGAGTAAAAACATCGCAAGTTTGTCAATTGTATTAAAGACGCAACTAAGGTTCCGCTTTCCCTTGGCGTACACCTCTCGGTGATCGGCCGCGTTCCCATATCTCTATGATGAAACAGGGATGAACGTGATGAATGCAAGGTTGTTTCCATCTCTGGAAATACTTCTCGCTTTAATTAACGAATTCTTCCAACCTTCTCTCGATAGACGGAATAGCATCTTCACTTTTTCTCTCACAGGTTAAGATACCATCGAGCATGCTTTAGCTAAATTCCTTAACACAATTTAACTCACTCGTTTAATTCTCGCTATTTACCCCAGAGATTAAGAACACATCATGGAGAAAATGGATTATGAATATATGGAAAAAGACAGAGAGATGATAATGGTGGCGATGATAACATTTAATTCTAAAATTAAGTGTTTGATACATGTTATGAATGAAGAATTACAGAAGATGAACACATAAGATAAAATAGAGGATAGAAACAAATATGGAAAGAGTGTCAACGTCTTGGCACAGATCCCGATCGGAGATTTGCGCTTGCCGGCGTGTGGATGTGGTGGAGAGGAAAGCTTCGCTCTCAGGCTTGCTTTCTCGGTAGAATTGACCTTTGCACAGAGCTTCAACTATGGGAATGGAAAGAATTCTCTACTCGGAGACTCACCTTTCGGCCTTGTCTCGTCGTTCTCCCGGATCTACTCTGGACAGTCGCTTCAGACCAGCCTCTCTCTTAGAATC